>NW_017105103.1:0-1596 GCF_001263275.1 Habropoda laboriosa
TAATTATCTGTATTTTCCTGCGACATCGTAGTTCGAAAATTTGACGCCGGTGTCCAGAATACATAGCAGAACCGTACGCCATTTGCAGGACGAGAATTGTCACAGTATGATATGGGAAGGTGGCGAAGAACTACTATACCTGTATGCGACGTTATATGTGTTTATTCACTTGGTTTAACAGTAACATCGGCACCGTATGAGGTTTCTATAACAAACCACAACTTTATATTCGGTACCAATAAAAGGTAAGATTTCGAAGGGTACATTTAGCTGAAGAAATTATATTTAAAGTCGAAATATTGAATTATCTGTATTTGCCCCTCGTAGATCTAAAATTCGTCGCCGTCGTTCAGAATGCTAAGCAGAATCGTACGCCATTTAGTTTTCGAGTATCGCCCCAGTATGTTATGTGAATGACGCGTAGAACTACAATCACTTAGCCGACTTTATATTTGTATATTCGCTTCGTTTAACAGTAACATGGCGACCGTGTGAGATATTGAAGAAACAAGCACATCTTTGAATTCGGTATCAAAAAGAGGTAAGATTACGTTGGGAATATTTATTGTAGCGATTATTTTTAAAGTCGATATATTTAGTTATCTGTATTTGCCCCCTCCATCGCAGTTCGAAAATTCGATGCCGAGTTCCAGAATGCATAGCAGAATAGTACTCCATGTAGAGTACGAGCATCGTACCGGTATGTTACGTGAAAATCGCGAATAACCATGTGCGACGTTATATGTGTATATTCGCATCGTTTAACAGAAACACGGTAACCGGTTGAGCTATTTAAAAAACCAACCAGAAATTTGTAATCGGTACCAAAAAAAGGTGAGATTTCGTTGGGAACATTTATCTGTTGGAATTATTTCTAACGACGAAATATTAAATTATTTGTATCTTCCCCCACATCGGAATACGAAAATTCGACGCTGGCGTCCAGAATGCATAGCAGAACCGTACGCCATTTTGAGGACGAGAATCGTCCCAGTATGATAAGCGAAGTTCGCGAAGAACTACTATCACCTAGCCGACGTTATATGTGTATATTGACTTGGTTTAACTGTATCACGGAAACTGTTTGTGCTATTGAAAAAACAAACCACACCTTCGTATTCGGTACCAAAAAAAGGTACGATTTCGTTTGTCACATTCAGTTTTAGGAATTATTTTTACTGTTGAAATATTTAATTATCTGTATATTCCTCCCACATCGTTGTTCGAAAATTTGACGCCGGTGGCCAGAATGCATAGCAGAACCGTTAGCCATTTGGAGGACGAGAATTGTCCCAGTATGATATGGGAAGGTCGCGAAGAACTACTATAACCGTGTGCGACGTTATACGTGTGTATTCGCTTCGTTTAACAGTAACATCGGCACCATTTGAGGTTTGTATAAAAAAGCACACCTTTATGTTCGGTGCCAAAAAATGGTAAGATTTCGTTGGTCACATTTAGTTTTAGGAATTATAATTAACGTCGAAATAATTAATTTATTTGTAATTTCCCCCACATCGTAGTTCGAAAATGCGACGCCGGCGTCCAGAATGCATAGCAGAACCGTACGCCATTTGGAGGACGAGAATTGTCAAA
>NW_017105103.1:3623-3900 GCF_001263275.1 Habropoda laboriosa
CATTTAGCTGAAGGAATTATTTTTAAAGTCGAAATACTTAATTATCTGTATTAGCCCCACCATCGAAGTTCGAAAATTCGGCGCCGAAGTCCAGAATGCATAGCTGAATCATACTCCATTTAGAGTATGAGTAACGTATGGTACGATACGTGAAAATCGCGAAGAAATGCTATCTCCATGCGCGACGATATATGTGTACATTCGCTTCGTTTATCGGTAACACGGGAACCGTTTGAGCTTTGAATAACAAAGCACACCTTTGTATTCGGTATCAAAA
>NW_017105103.1:3978-7344 GCF_001263275.1 Habropoda laboriosa
CATCGTAGTTCGAAAATTCAACCCCGGTATCCAGAATGCATAGCAGAATCTAACACCATTTGGAGTACGAATATCGCCGCAGTATGTTATGTGAAAGTCGCGAAGAACTACTATCGCCTATCCGACAGTATAGGTGAATATTCGCATGGTTTAACAGCATCACGGCAACCGTGTGAGATATTGAGGAAGCAGACACACCTTTATAATCGGGATCAAAAAATTTTTAGATTTCGTTGTATTCACTTAGCTGAAGGAATTATATTTAATGTCGAAATATTGTCGAAATATTTAATTATCTGTCTTTTCCCCCACATCGTAGTTCGAAAATTGGACGCCGGAGTCCAGAATGCATAGCGGAATCGTACTCCGTTTCGAGTACGAGTATCGTACCGGTACGTTTCGTGAAAACCGCGAAGATCTACTATCACCTAGCCGACGTTATATTTGTATATTCGATTCGTTTAACAGTATCACGGGAACAGTGGGAGATATTTAAGAACCAAGCACACATTCATATTCGTGACCAAAAAACGGTAAGATGTCGTTGGGCACATTTAGTTTTAGCAATTATAATTACAATCGAAATATTTAATTATCTGTATTTGCCACTACCATCGTAGAGAGAAAATTCAACGCCGATGTCCAGAATGCATAGCAGAAACGTAATCCATTTAGAGTACGAGTATCGTACCGGTACGTTACGTGAAAATCCAGAAGGAATACTATCTCCAAGCGCGACGTTATATGTGTATATTCGCATCGTTTAACAGTAACAGGGCAGCGTTTGAGCTATTGAAAAAACAAAGCACACCTTTGAAAAAATGGTTAGCTTTCGTTTACACATTTTGTTTTAGGAATTATTTTTAAAATCGAAATATTCAGTTTCTGTATTTTCCCCCATCATCGTAGTTCGAAAATTCGACGCCGACGTCCAGAATGCATAGCAGATCCGTACGCCATTTGGAGGACGTGAATCGTCCCAGAATGATATGGGAAGGTCGCGAAGAACTACTATAACCGTGTGCGACGTTATAGGTGTGTATTCGCTTCGTTTAACAGTAACACGGGCACCCTTTGAGATTTGAACATCAAAGCACACCGTTGTCTTCGGTATCAAAAAATGGTAAGGTTTAGTTGGTCACATTTAGTTTTAGGAACTATTATTAACGTCGAATTATTTAGTTATCTGCATTTGCCCCCATCATCGTAGAGAGAGAATTCAAGGCCGATGTCCAGAATGCATAGCAGAATCATACTCTATTTAGAGTACGATTATCGTACTAGTACGTTACGTGAAAATCTCGAAGAAATATAAACTCCAATCGCTACGTTATATGTGTATATTCGCTTCTTTTAACGGGTAGACGGGAATCGTTTGAGCTAATGAAAAAACAAACCACAACTTTGTATTCGGTACCAAAAGAAGGTAAGATTTCGTTGATCACATTTAGTTTTAGGAATTATTTTTACCGTCGAAATATTTAATTATCTGTATTTTCCTGCGACATCGTAGTTCGAAAATTGGACGCCACGTCCAGAATGCATAGCGGAATCAAATACCATTAGAGAACGAATATAGCCGCAGTATGTTATGTTAATGTCGCGATGATCTACTTTCGCCTAGCCGACCATACATGTGTACATTCGCTTCGTTTAACAGTAAGACCAGAACCGTTTGAGCTATGAATAACAAAACACACCTTTGTCTTCGGTATCTAAAAAAGGTAAGATTTCCATGGGAACATTTATTTGTAGGGAACATTTTTAAAGTCGCAATATTTAGTTATCAGTATTTGCCCCCATCATCGTAGAGAGAGAATTCGACGCCGATGTCCAGAATGCGTTGCAGAAACGTGATCTATTATGAGTAGGATTATCGTACCGGTACGTTACGTGAAAATCTCGAAGAAATACTATCTTCAATCGCGACGTTAAAGGTGTATATTCGCTTCGTTTATCAGTAACGCGGCAACCGTGTGTGATATTGAAGAACCTAGCACATGCTTGTATTCGGTATTAAAATATGGTACGATTTCGTCGGGAACATTTATTTGTAGGGAATATTTTTAAAGTCGCAATATTTAGATATCTGTATTTGCCACCATCATCGTAGAGAGAGAATTCGACGCCGATGTCCAGACTGCATAGCAGAATCATACTCCAATCGCCCCCATCATCGTGGAGAGAGAATTCGACGCCGATGTCCAGACTGCATAGCAGAATCATACTCCAATTAGAGTACGAGTAACGTACCGGTACGTTACGTGAAAATCGCGAAGAAATAATATCTCTAGCGTGACGTTATATGTGTATATTTGCTTTGTTTACCAGTAACACGGAAACCGTTTGACCTATTTAAAAGACAATCCACACCTTAGTATTTGGTACCAAAGAAAGGCAAGATTTCGTTGGACTCATTTAGTTTTAGGAACTATATTTAACGTCGAAATATTTAATTATCTGTATTTACCCCACCATCGTAGTTCGAAAATTCGACGCCACCGTCCAGAATGCATAGCGGAATCACACACCATTTAGAGTACGAGAATTGCCACCGTCTGTTATGTGAAAGTCGCGAAGAACAACAATCGGCTAGACGACGTTATATGTGTATATTCGCTTCGTTTAACAGTAACACGGCAACCGTGTTAAATATTGAAGAACCAAGTATACCTTCATATTCGGGATCAAATAATGGTATGATTTCGTTGGTCACATTTAGTTCTAGGAATTATTTTTTACGTCAAAGTATTTCGGTATCAAATTATGGTAAGATTTCGATGGACACTTTTAGCCGTAGGAATTATTATTAACGTCGAAATTTTTAATTCTCGGTATTTGCCTCCGCCAACGTAGTTCGAAAATTCGATGCCGACGGCCAGATTGCATGGCTGAATAGTGCGCCGTAAGAAAACGGTAATCGGCGCATAGGGTGAGTTAAAAATTGCGAAAAAATTTTATCTCCAAGGGCGACGTTATTCGTGTCTAATCGAGTCTTTTAGCCGTAAATTGGGAACAGTATGAGCTACTGAAAAACCACGCACACCGTTTTAATCGGGGTCAAAATGTGGGAAGATGTCGTTCGACACTTTTAGCTGTAGGTATTATCTTTACGACAATACTTTTAATTCTCTGTACTTGCACCCACAATCGTATTTCGAATATTGGAGGCCGACGTCCGAAATTAATAGCTGAATAGAACGCCACAGAGAGAAAGAGTATCATCCCAGTAGGTTATGTGAAACTCGCGAAGAACTACTATCAACACAGCGCAACCCTATATGTGATTATTCTCATCGTTTGAGAGTAACGTGGGAAACGTGTGAGCTATTGAAGAACCAAGCACACCTTTGTATTCGGGTTCAA
>NW_017105104.1:0-279 GCF_001263275.1 Habropoda laboriosa
TGAAATCTTACCTTTTTTTGGTACTGAATTCGAAGGTGTGGATTGTTTTTTCAATAGCTCAAACGGTTTCCGTGTTACTGTTATACGAAGCGAATGTACACATATAACGTCACGCTTTGAGATGTGATTTCTTCACGGTTTTCACATAACGTACAGGTACGGTACTCTTACACTAAAAGGAGTCCATTTCTGCAATGCATTCTGGACACCGGGGTTGAATTTTCGAATTACGATGTGGGGGAAGATACAAATAATTAAATATTTCGTCGTTAGAAATAA
>NW_017105105.1:0-578 GCF_001263275.1 Habropoda laboriosa
CAATGCATTGCAGAACCGTACGCCATTTAGAGGACGAGAATCGTCCCAGTATGACAAGCGAAGATCGCGAGGAACTGCTATAACCATGTGCGACATTATATGTGTATATTCGCTTAGTATAACAGTAACACGGGAACCGTTTGAGCTTTGAATAACCAAGCACACCTTTATATTCGGGGTCGAAAAATTGTAAGACTTATTGTGTACATTTATCTGCAGGAACTATTTATAAAGTCGAAATATTTAGTTATCTGTATTTGCCCCCACCATCGTAGTTCGAAAAGTCGACGCCGATGTCCAGAATGCATAGCAGAATCGTACTCCATTTAGAGTACGAGTATCGTACCAGTACGTTGCGTGAAAATCGCGAAGAAATACCATCTCCAAGCACGACGTTATAGGTGAATATTCGCTTCGTTTAACAGTAACACGGGAACCGTTTGAGGTATTGAAAAAGCAATCCACACCTTCGTATTCGGTTCCAAAAAAAGGTAAGATTTCTTTGTATACATTTAACTGAAGGAATTATATTTAACTTCGAATTATTTAATTGTTTGTATTTTCTCCTACATCGTAGT
>NW_017105106.1:0-487 GCF_001263275.1 Habropoda laboriosa
TGCACACGACTGTTTGCTCTTTATTATGCATGTTTCGCCACGTAAAACGAGTTTTAACGAATTTAAACTGAAATACTGCCGTTTTCTCGCGACAAACCACATTTGCAGTACTGCAAACATCTGTTATACCTTTATTATTCTTGTTTCGCCACGTTAAACGAGTTTTAACGAATATAAACTGAAATACTGCTGTTTTCTCGCGACAAACCACGTTGTTGCATTACTCCACACGTCTGTTTTCTGTTTATTATGCATTTTTCGACACGTAAAACGTGATTTAACGAATGTAAACTGAAATACTGCTGTTTTCTCGGGATAATCCACGTTTCGCAGTACTGCAAACATCTGTTTTCTCTGTATTTTGCAAGTTTCGCCGCGGTAAAAGTGTTTTAACGAATAGGAACTGAAATACTGCTGTTTTCTGGCGACAAACCACGTTTTGCAGAACAGTACACGACTGTTTTCTCTTTATTATGCAGGTTTCGCC
>NW_017105107.1:0-422 GCF_001263275.1 Habropoda laboriosa
GATTTCGCTGCATACATTTAGCTGAAGGAATTTTATTTAAATTCGAAATATTTAATTATCTGTTTTTCCTCCCACAAAATAGTTAGAAAATTTGACGCCGATGTCCAGAATTGATAGCAGAATCATACTCCATTTAGAGTGCAACAATTGCCGCAGTATGTTATGTGAAAGTCGCGAAGAACTACTATTGCCTAGCCACCGTTATAGGTGCATAATCCCTTCGTGTAACAGTATCACGGCAACCGTGTGAGATATTGAAGAACCAAGCACAACCTCGTATTCGTTACCTAAAAGAGGCAAGATTTCGTTGGACACATTTAGTTTTAGGAATTATTTTTAACGTCGAAATATTTAATTTTCTGTATTTTCCCCCACATCGTAGTTCGAAAATTCGACGCCGGAGTCCAGAAAGCATAGCAGAA
>NW_017105107.1:2247-2973 GCF_001263275.1 Habropoda laboriosa
GTATGATTTCGTTTGTCACATTTAGTTTTAGGAATTATTATTAACGTCGAAATATTTAATTATCTGTATTTTCTCCCAAATCATAGTTCGAAAATTCGACCCCGGTGTCCAGAATGCAGAGCAAAAGTGGACTCCATTTAGAGTACGAGTATCGCCCCAGTATGTTATGTGATAGTAGCGAAGAAATAATATTTCTTATCGTGACGTTATATGTGTATATTCGCCTCGTTAAACAGTAACACTGGAACCGTTTCAGCTATTGAAAAATCAAACCACAATTATGAAATCGGTACCAAAAAAAGGTAAGATTTCGTTGGATACATTTAGCTGAAGGAAGTATATTTAAAGTCGAAATATTTAATTTTCCTTATTTTCCCCCACCATCGTAGTTCGAAAATTCGGCGCGGATGTCCAGACTGCATAGCAGAATCGTACAACATTTCGAGTACGAACGTCGACGCAGGATGTTATGTGTAAGTCGCTCAGAACTTCTATCTCCAAGCTCGACGTTATATGTGTGTATTCGCTTCGTTTAACAGTAACACGGGACCTTTTGATCTATTGAAAAAACAGTCCACAACTTTGTATTCGGTACCTTAAAAAGGTGAGGTTACGTTGGTCACTTTTAGATTGAGGAACTATTATTAACGTCGAAATATTTATTTATCTGTGCTTTCCCCCACCATCGTAGTTCGAAAATACGACGTCACGTCCAGAATGCATAGC
>NW_017105108.1:0-1464 GCF_001263275.1 Habropoda laboriosa
ATATCATACTGTGACAATTCTCGTCCTCCAAATGGTGTACGGTTCTGCTATGCATTCTGGACGTCGGCGCCGTATTTTCAAACTCCGATAGCGAGGGAAAATACAGATTATAAAATATTTCGAATTTAAATATAATTCCTTCTGCTAAATGTAACCAAGGAAATCTTACCTTTTTTTGGTACCGAAAACGAAGGTGTGTTCTGTTTTTTCAATAAATCAAAAGGTCCCGTGTTACTGTTGAACAAAACGAATATACACCTATAACGTCGCGCTTGGTGACAGTATTTCTTCGCGACATTCACAGAACATACTGCGGCAATTGTCGTACTCTATTTGGCGTAAGATTCTGCTATGCATTCTGGACCACGGCTTCGAATATAAGAACTACGATGGTGGGGGAAAATACACATAATTAAATATTTCGACGTTAATCATAATTCCAACAATTAAATGTTCCCAACGAAATCTTACCTTTTTTGATACCGAATACAAAGGTGTGCTTTGTTATTCAAAGCTAAAACGAGTTCCGTTCTTACTGTGAAACGAAGCGAATATACACATGTAAAGCCGCACATGGTCATAGTAGTTCTTCGTGACCTTCGCATATCATACTGGGACGATTCACCTTCTGTAAATGGCGTACGGTTTTGCTATGCATTCTGGTCTCCGGCGTCGAATTTTCGTACTACGATGTGGGCGAAAATACTGATAATTAAATATTTCAACTTTAAATATAATTCCTTCAGCTAAATATATACAATAAACCTTACAATTTTTTGATCCCGAATATAAAGGTGTGCGTGGTTCTTCAATATCTCACACGGTTGCCGTGTTACTGTTAAACGAAGCGAATATACACCTATAACGTCGCGCTTGGAGATAGTATTTCTTCGAGATTTTCACGTAACGTACCAGTACGATAATCGTACTCATAATAGATTACGTTTCTGCAATGCATTCTGGACATCGGGGTGACGAGTTTTCTCTCTACGATGGTGGGGGCAAATACAGATAACTAAATATTGAGACTTTAAAAATATTCCCTACAAATAAATGTTCCCAACGAAATCTTACCTGTTTTGGATCCCGAATATAAAGGAGTGCTTTGATCTTCAATATCTCACATGGGAGCCGTGTTACTGTTAAACGAAGCGAATATACACATATAACGTCGCACATGGTTATAGTAGTTCTGCGCGACATTCGCAAATCATACCGAGACGATTCTCATCCTCTAAATGGCGTACGGTGCTGGTATGCATTCTGGACGCCGGCGTCGAATATAAGAACTACGATGGTGGGGTAAGAGACAGATAATTAAATATTTCGACGTTAAATATAGTTCCTCAAACTAAATGTGACAAACGAAATCTTACCTTTTTTTGGTACAGAATACGAAGGTGTGGTTTGTCATGTCAATAGCTCACACGGTTGCCGTGATTCTGTCAAACGAAGCGAATATTC
>NW_017105108.1:3102-4970 GCF_001263275.1 Habropoda laboriosa
AAGGTGTGGTTTGTTTTTTCAATAGCTCAAACGGTTCCCGTGTTACTGTTAAACGAAGCGTTTAATTACATATAACGTCGCGCTTGGAAATTCTATTTCTTCGCGATTTCCACGTAACGTACCGGTACGATACTCGGACTTTAATTGGGGTACGATTCTGCCATGCATTCTGAACATCGGCGCCTTATTTTCCAAACTATGATGTGAGGGAACATACAGATAATTAAATATTTCGACTTTAATTTGCATTCCTTCAGCTATTTGTATACAACGAAATCAAACAATTTTCTGAGCCCGATTGTAAAGGTGTGCTTGGTTCTCTATATCTCACACGGTTGCCGTGTTACTGTTAAACGAAACGATTATACACCTATAACGTCGGCTAGGCGATAGTAGTTCTTCGCGACTTTCAAATAACCTACTGCGGCGATATTAGTACTCTAAATGCTGTTTGATTCTGCTATGCATACTTGACGTCGGCGTAGAATGTTCGAACTACGATGTCGCAGGAAAATACTGATAATTAAATGTTTCGTCGTTAGAAATAATTCCAACAAATAAATGTTCCCAACGAAATCTTACCGTTTTTCGGTACGGAATACGAAGGTGTGCTCTGTTTTTTCAATAGATCAAAATGTCCCGTGTTACTGTTACACAAAACGCATATACACCTATAACGTCGCACTTGGAGATAGTAATTCTTCGAGATTTTCACATAACGTACCGGTACGATACTCGTACTCGAAATGGAGTACGATTCTGCTATGCATTCTGGACTCCGGCGTCCAATTTTCGAACTACGATGTGGGGGAAAATACTGATAATTAAATATTTCGACTTTTAAAATATTCCCTCTAAATGTTTGTTATCAACGAAATCTTAACTTTTCTTGGTACCGAAAACGAAGGTGTGGTTTGTTTTTTCAATAGCACAAACGGTTCCCGTGTTACTGTTAAACGAAGGGAATATACACCTATAACGTCGGCTAGGCGATAGTCGTTCTTCGTGACTCTCACATAGCATACTGCAGCGATATTCGCACTCTAATTGTGTTTGATTCTGCTATGCATTCTGGACGTGGCGTCGAATTTTCGACCTACGATGTGGGGGAAAATACAGATTATTAAATATTTCGACTTTAAAAATATTCCCTCTAAATGTTTGTTCCCAACGAAATCATACCTTTTTTTGGTACCGAAAACGAAGGTGTGATTTGTTTTTTCAATAGCACAAATGGTTCACGTGTTTCTGTTAAACGAAGCGAATCTACACATACAACGTGGCACATGGTCATAGTAGTTCCCCGCGACCTTCGCATATCATACTGAGACGATTCTCGTCCTCTAAATGGCGTACGGTTCTGGTATGCATTCTGGACGCCGGCGTCGAATTTTCGAACTACCAAGTGGGGGAAAATACAAATAATTAAATATTTCGACGTTAACAATAATTCCTAAAACTAAATGAGACCAACCAAATCTTACCTTTTTTTGGTACCGAATACAAATTTGTGGTTTGTGTTTTCAATTGGTCAAACAGTTCCCGTGTACCAGTTAAACGAAGCGAATGTACACATATAACGTCGGCTAGGAGATAGTAGTGCGTCGCGACATTAACATAACACACTGCGGCGATACGCGAACTCTAAATGGAGTACGGTTCTGCTATGCATTCTGGACATCGTCGTCGAATGTTCGAACTACGATGGTGGGGGCAAATACACATAATTAAATATTTCGGCTTTAAAAATAATTCCTTCATCTAAATGTATAAAACGAAATCTTATAATTTCTTGATACCGATTCTAAAGGTGTGCTTGGTTCTTCAGTATCTTACACGGTTGCCGTGTTGCTGTTAAACTAAGCGAA
>NW_017105109.1:0-358 GCF_001263275.1 Habropoda laboriosa
TATAGACTGTAATACTGCTGTTTTCCCGCGACAACTCGCGCTTTGCAGTGCTACAAACGCCTGCTTTCCCTTTATTTTACATATTCCGCCTCGTCAATCGTGTTTTAACGAATATAAACTGAAATACTGCTGTTTTCCCGCGACAAACCACGTTTTGCAGTTCTGCAGACGAATGTTTTCGCTTTATTTTGCATGTTTCGCCACGTAAAACGTGTTCTATCGAATATAAACTGAAATACTGCTGTTTTCTCGCTACAAAGACGTTTTGCAGTACTGCAATCGAGTGTTTCCTTTTTATTTTGGTTGTTTCGCCACGTAAAACGTGTTCTAACGAATATAAACTGAACTACCGCTGATT
>NW_017105110.1:0-284 GCF_001263275.1 Habropoda laboriosa
TCCTTCAGCTAAATGTATACAATATATCTTACAATTTAACGCCCCGAATATAAAAGTGTGCTTAGTCCTTCAATTTCTCACACGGTTGCCGTTTTTCTGCTAAACGAAGCGAATATACACCTATAACGTCGGGAAGGCGATAGTAGATCATCGCGACTTTCCCGTAACATACTGCGGCAAATGTCATACTCTAAATGGCGTATGATTCTGCTATGTATTCAGGACGACGGCGTCTAATTTTAGATCTACGATGGTGGGGGCAAATACAGATAATTAAATATTTC
>NW_017105111.1:0-320 GCF_001263275.1 Habropoda laboriosa
AGTGTGCAGTACTGCAAAACGTGGTTTGCCGCGAGAAAACAGCAGTCTTTCAGGTTATATTCGGTAAAACTCGTTTTATGTGGCGAAGCATGCACAATAAATAGAAAACAGTCGTGAGCAGTACGGCAAAACGTGGTTTGTCGCGAGAAAACAGCAGTATTTCAGTTTATATTCGTTAAAACTCCGTTACCGTTGCGAAACATGCAGACTACAGAGAAAACAGTCGTGTGCAGTACTGCAAAAAGTGGTTTGTAGCAAGAAAGCAGCTGTATTTCCGTATATATTCGTTAAAACACGTTTTACGTGTCGAAACATGCCAA
>NW_017105112.1:0-377 GCF_001263275.1 Habropoda laboriosa
GAAGTAATACTATAACCATGTGCGACGTTATGTGTGTATATTCGCTTCGTTTAACAGTACCACGGGAACCGGTTGAGCTCTGAATATCAAAGCACTCCTTTATATTCGGAATCATAAAATTGTAAGATTAACTGTATACATTTAGTTGAAGGGACTATTTTTAAGGTCGAAATATTAAATTATATGCATTTGCCCAACTATCGTAGTTCGAAAATTCGACGCCGTTGTCCAAAATGCTTAGCAGAATCGTACTCCAATTATAGTACGAGTATCGTACCGGTAGGTTACGTGAAAATCGCGAAGAAATAATATCTCTAGCGTTACGTTATATGTTTATTTTCGATTCGTTTAAGAGTAACACGGGAACCGTTTTAGCT
>NW_017105113.1:0-556 GCF_001263275.1 Habropoda laboriosa
TTCTCTTTATTTTGCATGTATCGCCAAGTGAAACGTACTGAGACGAATAAAAAAATGAAATACTGCTGTTTTCTCGGGACAAACCACGTTTTGCGGAACTGCACACGACTGTTTTCTCTTTATTATACTTCTTTCGCCACGTTAAACGAGTTTTAACGAATATAAACTGAAATACTGCTGTTTTCTCGCGACAAACCACGGTGTTGCAGTACTGCACACAACTGTTTGCTCTTTATTTTGCATGTTTCGCCACGTAAATCGAGATTTAACGAAAATAATCTGAAATACTGCTGTTTTCTTTCAACAAACCACGTTTTGCAGTACTGCAAGCAACTGTTTTCTCTTTAATATGCATGTTTCGCCAGCCACGTAAACGCGAGTTTTAACGAATATAAACTGAAATACTGCTGTTTTCTCGCGACAAACCACGTTTTGCAGTGCTGCACACTTCTGTTTTCTCTGAATTTTGCATATTTTGCAACGTAAAACGAGTTTTAACTAATATAAACTGAAATACTGCTGTTTTCTCGCGACAAACCATGTTTTGCAGTACTGC
>NW_017105114.1:0-560 GCF_001263275.1 Habropoda laboriosa
TCAAACACCATTTAGAGTCCGAGTATCCCCCCAGTATGTTATGTGAAAGGCGCGAAGAATTACCATCACCTAGCCGCGTTATATTTGTATATTCACTTCGTTTAACAGTAACATGGCAACCGTGTGAGGTATTGAAGGACCAAGCACAACTTTATATGCGGCATAAAAATATTGAAAGATTTCGTTGGATACATTTAGCTGAAGGAATTATATTTAAAGTCGAAATATTTAATTATCTGTATCTTCGCTCACATCTTAGTTCGAAAATTCGGCGCCGATGTCCAGAATGCATAGCAGAATCGTATGCCATTTAGAGAAGGTGAATCGTCCCAGTATGATATGCGAAGGTCGCGAAGGACTACTATAACCATGTGCGACGTTATATGTGTATATTCGCTTTGTTTAAGAGTTACCCGGGAACCGTTTGAGATATTGAAAAAACAAACTATTCGTGATCAAAAAATTCTAAGATTTCGATGCATACATTTAGCTGTAGGAATTATTTTTAAAGCCGAAATATTTAAGAATCTGTATTTTCGCACACATCGTTGCTCGAAAAT
>NW_017105115.1:0-582 GCF_001263275.1 Habropoda laboriosa
AATAACGTCGCGCATGGAGATACTATTACCTTCTCGATTTGCACGTAACGTACCTGTACGATAGTCGGGCTTTAATTGGGGTACGATTCTGCTATTTATTCTGAACATCGGCGCCGTATTTTAGACATTACGATGATAGGGAAAATACAGATAATTAAATATTTCGACTTTAATTTGAATTTCTTCAGCTAATGTACCCGAAGAAATCTTGCCTTTTTGTGGTACCGAATAGGAAGGAGTGGTTTGTTATTACAATATCTCACACGGCTGCCGTGTTACTGTTAAACGATGCATATATACACATATAACGTCCCTCATGGACATAGTATTTCATCGCGATATTCACGTATCGTACCAGTGCGATACTCGTACTCGAAAAAGAGTACGATTCTGCTATGTATTCTGGACATCGGCTCCGAATTTTCGAACAACGATTGTGGGGGCAAATACAGATAATTAAATATTTCGGCTTTAATAATAATTGCTTCAGCTGAATGTATATAACAAAATCTTACATTCTATTGATCGCATTTATAAAGGTGTGCTGGGTTCTTCAATATCACACACGGTTGCCGTGTTTCT
>NW_017105116.1:0-227 GCF_001263275.1 Habropoda laboriosa
CAGAATATACACATATAACGTCGCACATGGTTATTGTAGTTCTTCGCGATCTTCGCATATCATTTTGAGACGATTCTCGTCCTCTAATAGGAGTACATTTCTGCTGTGCATTCTGAACATCGGCGTCGAATTTTCTCTCTACGATGGTAGGGGCAAATACAGATAACAGAATATTTAGACTTTAAAAATATTCCCTACAAATAATTGTTCCCAAAGAAATCTTGCCT
>NW_017105117.1:0-977 GCF_001263275.1 Habropoda laboriosa
AGGATTTCGTTGGGTACATTTATTTGTTGGAATTATTTCTAACGACGAAATATTTAATTATCTCTATTTTCCCGCACATCGTAGTTCGAAAATTCGGCGCCGACGTCCAGAATGCACAGCAGATTCAAACACCATTTAGAGTACGAATATCACCGCAGTTGGTTACGTGAAAATCGATAAGATATACTATCTCCAAGCGAGACGATGTATGTGTATATTCGCTTCGTTTAACAGTAACACTGGAACCGTTTGTGCTATTGAAAAAACATACCACACCCGGTATCTAATAAGGGTAAGATTTCGTTGGGAACATTTATCTGTAGGGAATATATTTATATCCGAAATATTTAGTTATCTGTATTTGCCCCCGCCATCGTATCTCGAAAATTCGAGGCCGATGTCCAGAATGCATAGCAGAATCGTACGCCATTTAGAGAACGAGTATCGCCGCAGTGTGTTATGTTAATCTCGCGAAGAACTACTATCGTCTAGCCGATGTTATAGTTGTATATTCCCTTGGTTTAGCAGAAACACGTCAACCGTGTGAGATATTGAAGAACCAAGCACACCTTTGTATTCGGTATCAAAAAGGGGTAAGATTTCCAATTATTCGTAGGGAATATTTTTAAAGTCGCAATATTTAGTTATCTGGATTTGCCCCCACATCATAGTTCGAAAATTCGACGCCGGCGTCCAGAATGCATGACAGAACCGTACGCGATTTGGAGAAGGTGAATCGTCCGAGTATGATATGCG
The DNA here is from genome assembly GCF_001263275.1 of Habropoda laboriosa. Lineage (NCBI taxonomy): Eukaryota > Metazoa > Arthropoda > Insecta > Hymenoptera > Apidae > Habropoda > Habropoda laboriosa. The sequence continues at coordinate 757 of NW_017105117.1, forward strand.
AAGTTCGCGGAGAACTACTATAACCATGTGTGACGTTATATGTGTATATTCGCATCGATTAACAGTAACACCGGAACCGTTTGCGCTTTGAATAACAAAGCACATTTTTATTTTCGGGGTGGAAAAATTGTAAGATATATGGTATACATTTAGCTAAAGGAATTATTTTTAAAGTCGAAGTATTTTGTTATCTGTATTTGCCCCCACCATCGTAGTTCGAA
>NW_017105118.1:0-285 GCF_001263275.1 Habropoda laboriosa
TTATATGTGTATATTCGCTTCGCTTAACAGTAAGACCGGAAGCGTTTGAGCTTTGAATAACAAGGCACAACTTTGTATTCGGTATCAAAAAATGACAAGATTTCGTTGGTCACATTTAGATTTAGGAATTATTTTTAAAGTCGAAATATATAGTTATCTGTATTTTCTCCCACTCCGCAGTTCGAAAATTCGACCCCGGTATCCAGAATGCATAGCAGAATAAAACCCCATTTAGAGTACGAATATCGCCGCAGTAGGTTATGTTAAAGTCGCGAAGGACTACTA
>NW_017105119.1:0-303 GCF_001263275.1 Habropoda laboriosa
ACTGTTAAACGAAGCGAATACACACATATAACGTCGGCTAGGCAGTAGTAGTTCTTGGCGACACTTACATAACACACTGCGTCGATACTCGTACTTGAAATGGACTTAGATTCTGCTATGCATTCTGGACGCCGGCGTAGAATTTTCGAACTACGATGTGGGGGAAAACACAATTAATTAAACATTTCGTCGTTAGAAATAATGCATACAAATAAAAGTCCCCAACTAAATCTTACCTTCTTTGGTGCCGAATACAAAGTAGTGGTTTGTTATTTCAATAGCTCAAACGGTTCCCGTGTTACT
>NW_017105120.1:0-4515 GCF_001263275.1 Habropoda laboriosa
CGATGCCATCTATCTTCCCGCGTGTAAGACGTTGAAAGTTGAAGAACACCACAATTTGCGCGCGTTGTGGAAGATACAACCCTTGACTCGAAAGACTTTAACCGGACTGCGACAACTTCTTTGAATACTAAAAACTACTTAAGCGCACTGATCTCACTCGGTGAACTGACAGAATAATGGGACAGTATGGTAGTATACTTATTAACTACGAAACTAGACAATGTTACGCGTCGCGAATGGAAGCGCATAGCGTCGAACATTCGGGGTAGTCTGTGCGCAACAGCATAAAATTTGGCGAAAAACACTGCAGGTATCTTGAGAAGGTCAGCGCGGACAAAGCGATGTTTATACACGAGCAAACTATTGCCAGGGAAACGAAGACAAATCGACACAGAATCGTCACTGCTCCTCTCGCAAATTCGGCACCGGCATGTTTACTATGTAAAGGGGAACACCGATTATACAACTGCAACATCTTCCTGAAATTATCACCGACGGCAAGAATTTCGAATAAACAAGAACTACGCGCATGTGTCAACTGCTTACAGATGGAACACAGGACTGTAGGTTGTACACGTGGGACATGTCAAAAATGTTCGAAAAGTCATCACACCCTTTTACATTAACCAAGATTCACCTGAACCGTCCCCGGTCATAAAGGCATCGTCTCCTTCGCGCGGCCATTCATCAAAGAACAATAACGTACGTCCATAAGCTCGCCCCAAGACCATACTACGACACAATCATGTATTTCGCGAAACCGCATCAGCTCCCATTCTCGCAACACGAACTTTTTAACACATTGGCGGCACAGTCATCCTGCTGTCAGTCGCATACCCACACAGGACTTCGACGTAGATGATATTTTAACCGGGACAGACTCCATATCAGAAGCGAAGGACCTAAAAACATGCTTATCCTGGATTTTATGTGCCTTATTTCTAGAACTTTGTAAATGGACCACTAATGATAAACGTATATTGTAAGCAACGAAATTCCAACCAAGGGTTCAAGTAGTCACAGAAAGAGATTCAGGGACTCTTGGCCTTTTCTGGAAATCGAAAATGGACATATTTCGATACACGATTCACAAGATTTCAAGTCGACGAGTCACCGAGCGGATGATATAGCAGATCTCGTAGATCTTTAACCCCCTCGGACTCATTGAACCAGTCGCAATTCAAGCAAAAATATTCTTGCAAGAACTGTGGCAATTGCAAATTTCATGGAACAAATCTCTATCTCAGTATCTGCACTCACAATGAATATCCTTTCGGGCCAAACTTCAAGGGATTAATCACATAATCATTCCGAGAAGTGCGCTACCTACAAGGACATCAAAGGTCGAAGTGCACGAATTCTGTGATGCTTCAGACGAGGCTTTACGGCACTGGATAAGAATGAATAATGGACTTTAAATTTGTTGTGCAGTAAATCGCGAGTAGCACGTTTAAAAATTGTCAGCTTACCGCGATTGGAGTTATATGGGGCATCGCTGCTTGCGCAACTAATCGCGTAAATTAAAACTTCTCTGAAAATTACATACGACGAGTATTACTGGACTGACTCGACGATCATCCTTACTTGGATAAGGGCACCGCTCAATACATGGAAAACCTTTAGCGCCAATAGACTGCGGAGATATGTACAGGAACTTTCGTGAGGAATTTAGTCATATGTGTCTTCAAATGATACTCTTGCAGACATCATGTCGTGTGGAATCAATCCCCCCGACTTGATTAGTGCCGATCTCTAGTGGCATGCATGGTGACACGGCCAATTGGACCTCTGAATACGAACATCACTCGATGCCAGACCAACCAGCTGAGAAAGCTGAACCGGTCCATACATTGACAGTGGTGATACAAGATTTCTTTCATAAATTTTCATGTTGGTTCTCAAAATTACTATGTATGGCTGCCAGTTGTCTGCTATATGTACAGAATACTCGAACGCGCATCCATAATCGTGTGACACGTTGAATCAAGAAAGGGGGAATTCTCCATTTATCTACAAAGAAGCTAGACCAAACTGAATTTACTCTGATACGTACAATTCAATCGGACTACCTTTCGGATGAACATAAGCATCTAAAATCAAGACAACCAGTTTCAAAATCAAGCCCTGTGCACCCTTTGGATTTATTCCCCAATCAAACTGGATTAATCAGTGTGGGTGGTAGATTGAGACATACGAGGATTCGGTATTCACAGAAACATCCTATACTGCTAGCAAAACACACACCACAAAGCTGATCATAAGACGGGAATATATACGCCTTTTTCGCGGAGGTTGTCATGCAACACTTTATTCATTACGTACAAAAATTCAGAAAAAGGGTATACTTCGAAATTGCATAGAATGTTTTAAAGTCAGACCCATTACTACGACTCACGTGATGTGAGATGTACTTGCAGCGAGGACTACGTTAACTCGACCTTCCTTTACCTGCGGTGTTGATTACGTACGTCCGGTATTTATTAAGAAAAGAACTCGTGCAAGGACTACTCTGAAAACGTACCTATGTATTTTCGTTTGCTTTACAACCAAAATTTTATTCGTATAAAATTGGCACACAACTTAACTTCCGAGGCATTCTTAAATGGCCTGCGATGATTCACTTCGAGTCAGGAACTGTGCCATAGTATATATTCAGACAATAGAACTAATGGGCTTAACAAACTTAATGGCGGACGCTAAACATAATGAACGAATTACGAAATTTCTAACTGACAATCACATTCAGTGGCATTTCATATCTCCTTGCTCCACGTTTCGGGGTTTTATTGGAAGGTGCAGTTAAATCCGCAAAATATCATTTGAGACAAGTTATTGGCGAAACTCGATTAAGATACGAAGAATTATAAACTATGTTAATTCAGGTTGAGGCATATTTGAATTCCCGACCTATATTTCCCATATTCAACGACCTCGCCGATCTATCTCCGTTAACGCCAGAACATTTTTTAATCGGCAATTCCATCACATTATTTCCCGATCACAACCTTCTATCCACCCCAGAGAATCGACTCAATCGTTATCAGCACGTCCAAAGAATGTTACAGCACTTTTGACAGCGCTGACAACTTGAATACCTACACCAAGTGTAAAGACTGTTCGGTCGTACCGACGACAAAACAATACATCGGCCTTTTTCTATGGCAAACGGTATTTGTAAAGAGCAGTATTAGCCAGCATGGCCCATCAGTTACTTTATTACTCTAAAAATCTCGAAGATTCGCACACTCGGACACCACATGCGCCAATACCATAAAACAGACCATCGACATCAGTAATCCTACACAGCAATATAACAAATCTAACAACAATTTCCCCACTTCTACACCATCAGACAAACACCCCTCAAGCATCCCGAAAAACCAATCACCACACACTTCGACCATCTACGTTCGAACCACCAATGACAACACACACCAAGTTAATAATATAGCGAACATATACTTCGAAAAGGTGACACATCAAAAAGTACTTCGACAAAGTACATAAAAAAATACACATCGCGAACGCATCAAAAATACGAAATAGTACAATTGTTAATAGTTAGAAAATATATATTATCGTTATCGTTAAACATCAGCATTCATCAAGTCATCCTCAATCGAAAAAGCGGCCCTCACGACATTAGTTTGTCGTGAGCGCATCTCGAAACATTCACGCCCGGTCGAACAAGCATTGCGTCGCGATTTCGAGTGAACAACGACGGACAGAGTTGCATGGAGCATCCCACTCACAGTTTGAATCAGAGATCATAGTGCTTAATAGGGACGATGATCTTTCACCACTGAGATGGAAGTTGGGTCGTATTATTGAGACACATCCTGGCAAAGGTGACAGTAAGAATTTTTGTAGGCATGGTCAATGCTTAGTATCTGAAATCTGCATCTTGCTCACCGAAGATGACGTAATGTTGAACAGGACATTTAGGAGAACTGTCAATCTTGAACTATTGACACTACGCGTGTGAACATTCTGCGATTGTGACAAATGTAGGCATTTCACTCAGGTATAATACATATGTAAATAATTTAAAAGGACTTCGTTAGTATTAAAATTATTCATTTCTTTCATAATCATTATAGATAATTGTTACTCATCTTTCTGTATTTTTCGTAGAATTAGTTGAACGCGAGCCGTTCAGGGTAGGCGGCATGTTAGGATAACGGATTATCCTAAATTTATGGTAAGGTCGACACATCTGCTATATTTCAGAATTCGTACTTTCATTTTCTTAGTATGTATTTTAACTTTACGATCAAGAGAAACGCCTAACGCTTAATTGGTTTTTTAAACGTTTGGCCTTTCCGGATCAATAGCAACTGTCGTATATTTGCACGACAATAGACAACCAGAGCCTAACGGATTTTTCAGAATATTCCTCGGTCAGCACATGGACGCACTTGACGTACCGACAACATGACAGGACCTGAACGTCAGGACTCAGATACCCCCGAATTTTCCTATCCTTCCCATTAGATAGGACTAATTTCCCACCTT
>NW_017105121.1:0-523 GCF_001263275.1 Habropoda laboriosa
GCGGGAATACAGCAGTATTACAGTTTACATTCGTTAGAACACGATGAACGTGACGAAACATGGGAAATAAAGAGAAAACAGTCGTTTGTAGTACAGCAAAAAGGGGTTTGTCGCGGGAAAACAGCAGTATTACAGTTTATATTCGTTAGAACACGTTTTACGTGGCGAAACATACAAAATAAAGAGAAAACATTCGTTTGCAGTACTAGTGTCATTTTGCAGTACTGCATAAGGTGGTTTGTCGCGTGTATACAGCAGTATGTCAGTTTATATTCGTTAAAACACGTTTTACGTGGCGGAATATGCAAAATAAAGAGCAGACAGTCATTTTGCAGTAGTGCAGAACGTCTTTGTAGCGAGAAAAAAGCAGTATTACAGTTTATATTCATTAAAACACGATTTACGTGGCGAAACATGCAAAATAAGGAGAAAACATTGGTTTGCAGTACGGCAAAACGCAGTTTGTCGCGAGAAAACAGCAGTATTACAGTTTACATTCGTTAGAACATGTTTTACGTGGCGG
>NW_017105122.1:0-482 GCF_001263275.1 Habropoda laboriosa
TTTCTGGACGACGGCGTCGTATTTTCGAACTACGATATTGTGGGAAAATACAGATAAATAAATCTGTTAAACGATGAGAATATACACATATAACGGCGCGCTTGGATATCGAATTTCTTCGCCATTTTAACGTAACGTACCAGTAGGATACTCCTACTCGAAATGGAGTACGCTTCTGCTGTGCATTATGGACATCGGCGTCGAATTTTCGAACTACGATATGGGGGAAAATACAGATAATTAAATCCTTCCACGTTAAAAATAATTCCTAAAACTAAATGTGACCAACGAAATCTTACCATTTCTTGATACCGAATACAGATGTGTGCTTTGTTATTCAAACCTCAGACGGTGCCGATGTTACTGTTAAACGAAGCGAATGTACATATATAACTTCGCACACGGTTATAGTAGTTCTGCGCGTCCTTCGCAAAACATACTGCGACGATTCACCTTCTCTAAATGGTGTACGTTTCTGCAAT
>NW_017105123.1:0-303 GCF_001263275.1 Habropoda laboriosa
ATTCGCGGTTTCGGGTCTAAATAAAATTCAATGAATTAAACTACACTTACAAGAAATCGCGATGCGTACACAATTTCGCGCGACACTTCCACAGCCTCCTAAGTCTGGTGGGTCTTGGTCAGTGGCTTTGGGTCCTTCAAACTGGCATTTGGGTCATTCAATTTGGCATTTGGGACATTCAATCTGGCATTTGGGTCATTCAATCTGGCATTTGGGTCATTCAAACTGGCATTTGGGTCATTCAAACTGGCATTTGGGTCTCTCAATCTGGCATTTGGGTCTCTCAATCTGGCATTTGGGTCA
>NW_017105124.1:0-796 GCF_001263275.1 Habropoda laboriosa
AGAACTACTATCGGCTAGGCGACGTTAAATGTGTATATTCGCTTCGTTTAACAGCATCATGGCTACCGTGTGAGATATTGAAGATGCAGACACACCTTTATATTCGGGATCAAAAAATTGCTAGATTTCGTTGTATTCACTTAGCTGAAGGAATTATATTTAATGTCGAAATATTGAATTATCTGTATTTGCCCCCATCCTCGTAGTTCGAAAATTCGGCGCCGATGTCCAGAGTGCATAGCAGAACGTACTCCATTCAGAGTGCGAGTATCTTACCGGTACATTACGTGAAAATCGCGAAGAAATACAATCTCCAAGCGCGACGTTATATGTGTATATACGCTTCGTTTAACAGTAAGACCGGAACCGTTTGAGCTATTGAAATAACAAACCACAACTTTGTATTCGGTACGAATAAAAGGTAAGATTTCGTTGGATACATTTAGCTGAAGGAATTATATTTAAAGTCGAAATATTTAACAATCTGTATTTACCCCTACGATCGTAGTTCGAAAATTCGGCGCCGATGTCCAGAATGCATAGTAGTATCGTTCTACATTTAGAGTACGAGTATCGTACCGGTACGTTACGTGAAAATTGCGAATGAATATAATCTCCAACCGCGACGTTATATGTGTATATTCGCTTCGTTTAACAGTAACACGGGAACCGTTTGAGCTATTGAAAAAACAAACCACACCTTCGTTTTCGGTACCAAAAAAAGGTAAGGTTACGTTGGGAACATTTAGCTGAAGGAATTATATTTATTGTCGAAATATTTAATTATCTGTGTTTT
>NW_017105125.1:0-775 GCF_001263275.1 Habropoda laboriosa
CCCGGGTGTAAAAGCCTTGCCCGGGTAAGGCGGCTCTGCCCGGGTGGACATTTATTTCCGACCTTCTCGTGGGACTAACATGGATAAGTCATCAATAAAACAAATGGGGTTGGGGGGTGATCGAGAGGAGGGAGAGGTCCCTAGGGATCTGGAGGAGGCGAGGGCCTACATCAGGCAGAAGAAACTGCTTGAAAGGGCGGCCGCCGTTTCCGTGAGGTTGGAGCGTGCCTCGACTAGCGGGTCGAGGGAGCGCTCCACCTCTAGGAAAAGGGCGTCTACGGGGGAGCCTCGGTCGGGGTCCTCCACATCGACGGCAATGTCACCGACCAGACTTAGATCTGGATCGGTGTCGTCCGCCGGTGTGGGGGGCTCGGCCAGGCCCAGCGACGTGGAGGAGCCAGAGGACTCTAGTGGGTCCGAGTACGGTGATGCGGGGGAATTGAAGCCCCCCGCCCGTAAGCGCAGTAGGGGCCGTCCCACGACCACCGGGGACTACGCCCGAAAACTCAAGGAGAAGGAAGCCAGAGAACGATTGGCTGTGGAGGAGGCTGCGAACGCCCTGATCGAGGAGATACTCGATTCGGGGGTTCCAGCCCCCATCAGGAGACGCAAGGACCTCGAGGAGCGTGACCAAATTGCGGAGCAGCTAAAGGACACGCCCCTCGAGGATATTGGGCGCCAGGTGTTGGAGGCTGGCGACCTCATTTTGAAGACGGCGGCCAAAAGCGGCCACCTACAGGGCCCGCTGCAGAAGGCCCTCAAGCGCGCCGCAGAC
>NW_017105126.1:0-512 GCF_001263275.1 Habropoda laboriosa
ATAAAAAAAGGATATTTATTCTACAATATAAACAGCAAAGTATCGAGAGAAATATCGCATACGCTTTCCACGGAACGCTACAAAAGACTGAATTGTCGTTTGTTATTTTTTCGCTGGGTCTATAGCAGTGACGCCAAGACATTTTGGGTGACACGCATCGTTTACGGCCGAAACCGAGCAGATCACAAATAATCATCGCACAAACAATATCGAAAAACAACGGTGTCTATCTTCTATCAACGAGGTTCAGAATCGTTAATTCCGAGCTGAACCATAGCGAGTCCGTGATCGTACAAGGTCGTAACGCACATAACAATTATGGACACGGCACCCGAGTTAAGCTAGGTTTTTTCCCAATTTTAACACACCGAGCTCAAAAGGTTCGCCGTCACTGGTCTATAGGAAGCAGGCGATCGTCTTCTGATTGGGAATCTCACATACACGCAGCCCCCCGTCATTATGTGCGTTATCGCTCGCGAGACGACGTGTCCGCTGCGAAACCTGTGACTCCG
>NW_017105127.1:0-506 GCF_001263275.1 Habropoda laboriosa
ATGTCTTATACTGAGAAACTAGCGAGAATCCGGAGTACAAGTTTTATTTCATTTATTGGTAAGATACAAGTCTCGGCTTGTGATTCTACAACAGATTCGGCTGATCGTTTGGTGCTCGGAGGAAGACTGCTTGAAGAATTGGAGGAGTACAGAAAATGAGAGTTGGTGTAGGTGGAGTTAAAATCTGGAGGTGGAATATTGGAACGATAGAAATTCGGTGATTGGTCTTAGGATATTTGCAAGAGAATAGGGAAAGGGTAGAAGTGGGGATGGAAGGTCGAGGTGGCTAGAGTTTTGGAAAATCCCAGAAGGAGAGGAAATCGACCATCGGAGAAGGAAAAGACTGGGTTGCTAATTAGAGGATAGGTATAATGGGTAGTGGAAAATGTGTTACGCTGCCCTTCGGTACAATAATAACGGTCCGGTTAATCCTCCGCGTCGATGCTCGGTCAGGGCCGTTTTATGATTTTTTGGGAACCGTTGTTCCGTACGGAACAAATGCTATA
>NW_017105128.1:0-929 GCF_001263275.1 Habropoda laboriosa
ATGAATTCATTCCTCGTGCCATTATGAATAAAAAAGTATTAAGGTAAAATCATGAAAAACTCACAGCACAACACAATTTACTTTAAGTCGAAACACAGAGTGAAAGATCATAAATCATCGATCAGTCGAACGATAAAGAACACTTTGAAGTCTTAAATCGAAAACACGCAAAAAGATAGAACACGGATAGCTCGTATTTCTAAAAACACCGTCTTGAAACGTTGCATTCTGTAAATACAGTAGCGTAAATAACGCAAGCCTAATATTATTTCACAGTGAACTCTCGCGTTATTAATTTACTCGTGAGAGCGCGACGCGACAAATCTCATTCGTACTCGCGTTGCAACTGTTGCAGATGCGAAACAATGTAAAATACTATTAACAGGATGGAGATACTTAACATCAACCTGTGGATAAAAATGATTTGGTACCTGCAGTCTGGCGCCTTGGCCACGGCGTTTACCTGATTTAAACCCCTTGGCTTTTTCTCGTGTGGTTTTTTTAAAAAATAGGACGTATTGTTCAATTTTGACACATTGTCTAGAATTGATGGATGATTTAGCGACTGTTTGATCGCCTGAACTTTTTGCTTCTACGTCTCAATTTGTCCTCCCGGTCTCGTTGTCTCTTTGCCCCGGTCAGCCCTCGTATTTCCCGTTCCAAATGTTGCATTTGGGTCCCTTAACGGAGGAGGTTATATTTAAAAAACAAGTGCAATTGCGTTTTGCATCTGCACCGATGCGGTTCTGTAAAAAATCACACTATACGATAAATCGAACTGGTTAAACAGTGCAAAATTTTCCTCTATATTTTGTTCTATCTTCAACAGAAACAGAGTTATAGTTTGGCTCAGTTACAAGCCTCATCCTGTACAGTTTATTGCAGTATCTTTCGTAATATAAAAGTCAAGGAGATCGGGTGTTCGGATC
>NW_017105129.1:0-1557 GCF_001263275.1 Habropoda laboriosa
TTGAACAAAAACTTCTCTGAAATAAACTCTTTTTCAAACGACTGTAAGGACGTTATTCGTATAATCTAGTTGGTGAATTAGTTGTTAGAAAAGTGTTATTATTTGAAAAATGCTACTATCGCTAATTGTATCGTACAATTGTACAAGGCGACTACCGTTGTTTTTATTCAAATTTAATTACGTCACACTGGCGCCACTTCGAGTATCGATTGTACTACCTGAAGTCGAGAAAGGACGCGTTCGAGTGTCGCGCGTGGCGGCAGAACGCATCAGTACGATTTGTGCGTTCGTGTAGGAAGGACTAAGTAAAGTGTGAAAATGTGAAACGTGTATCACCGTGGAAGTTTGAGGACAATGGTAAGCTTTTCTTATTAGTGTTATCAAAGATCGAATATTGCACGCGATGCGTTTATTTATTTGAATTTTGTGTTAGAAAATTGTTCGGAATAATACGGCATATTTGAAAAGAATTGTGACTTAAACGTTATTGATATTAAACGTTAGAATAAACTTATTTTATGTTACATTTCGGGACATTGCGGCAGTATCAAGTTGTTGGCATTTCCTTGTTTCTTATTTAAGTACGTAATTTTCAACCGTTGGCGACGCGTAGTCCTCAGCTTGCTTTCCAAAATCAGAGACGCGCATTTTCGTTATCTCGGTGGCCGTCGGTGAAGCGTGTAACTCAACACCACCCGGTTTCTCTTTGTTTGCCCATGGTGTTTTTCTTAAATAGTTTCTGTTTAGATACGCACGCCACTTAACGGTTTGTTTAGTTGAGCCGCTGGTGAGAAGTATATACCAAAGCGTATAACAAGTAGGTTAATAATTTTTCTATTTCATTGTTACCTTTTATTCGAAAGTGTTCGTTCGGCAAAGGCGGGCGAGTTTAGTGAAAAGCTTGAAAGTCGGGCGCGTTGTTATAAAAAAAAAATTGGTATCGAATCTTGGATAATTGAATGCTACTTGAATCTTGGATAATTGAAAGAATATTCAAAAAAATGTGTTTATAATAAAAATGTGTGCAAATATGTTTGTAAAAAAAAAGTAAACTGAAACAACTGTAAACTAATTTGTAATGAAATGCAATACTTTTCATTGCAGCCCAGCTGGAAAATTCTTCGCCTGCCATCCATCGGAGACGACGACGACGACGACGACGACGGGGTTCTGGACCGCCGACGACATCGGTGAATTACGGCAAGTAGTTACGTTTATTCCACATACATTAGGTTAATTCCACGTTCTGTCATTAATTCAGTAATCGACCAGTGTTGAATATGAAAAAATTGACGTAATGGAAGGAGGGTAGAAGCAATAATGTTAGAACGTTATAACGTTAGAACGTCGGGTTAGAGAGTCGGGAGTATTATTATAAAAAAAAAATAACTTGCTGCAGAATTCGCAAAAAAAAAAATCGATAATTGAATGTTGTGTTAATTGAACGTTAATTGAATAATCGTTGATCGGATCTTAGAATCTTTGTTAATGTGATGTACTTTTGTAAAAGAAAAAAAAAGTAACCTAATGCCCAAAGCGTTTTTCCCGAGTTCGGTT
>NW_017105130.1:0-597 GCF_001263275.1 Habropoda laboriosa
GTTACATTTAGCTGAAGGAATTATATTTAAAGACGAAATATTTAATAATCTGTATGTTCCCCAGCATCGTAGTTCGAAATTTCGACGCCACGTCCTGAATGCATAGCGGTAATCAAACACCATTTAGAGTACGTGTATCGTACCGGTATGTTACGTGAAAATCGCTAAAAAGTACTATTTCCAAGCGAGACGTTATATGTATACATTCGCTTCGTTTAACAGTAACACGGGAAACGTTTGAGCTATTGAAAGAACACAGCACACCTTTGTATTCGGTTTCAAGAAATGGTAATATTTCGTTGGACACTTTTAGTTTTAGGAATTATTTTTAATGTCGAAATATTTACTTATCTGCATTTTCCCCCAATTCGTAGTCCGAAAATTCGACTCCGGTGTCCAGAATGCATAGTAGTAATGTGTACACCATTTAGAGTACGAGTACCGTACCGGTACGTTACGTGAAAATCGCGAAGAAATAATATCTCTAGCGTGACGGTATATGTTTTTATTCTATTCGTTTAACTCTAACATGGGAACCGTTTGAGCAATTGAAAAAACAAACCACAACTTTGTATTCGGTACCAAAAAAAGGTAGGA
>NW_017105131.1:0-275 GCF_001263275.1 Habropoda laboriosa
AGTATGATTCTGCTATGCATTCTGGACTTCGGCGCCGAATTTTCGAACTACGATGGTGGGGGCTAATACAGACAATTAAATATTACGACTTTAAAAGTAATTCCTTCAGCTAAATATATACAATAAATCTTAGAATTTTTTGATCCCGAATATAAAGGTGTGCTTGGTTCCTCAATATCTCAATCGGTTGCAGTGTTACTGTTAAACGAAGCGAATATACTCCTATAACGTCCGCTAGGCGATAGTAGTTCTTCGCGACTTTCACATAACCTACT
>NW_017105132.1:0-748 GCF_001263275.1 Habropoda laboriosa
CATTCTGGACTTCGGCGCCGTATTTTCGAACTACGATGATGGAGGAAATACAGATAATTAAATACTTCGACGTTATTAATAATTCCTAAAGCTAAATGTTCCCAACGAAACCTTACTTTTTTTTGGGAGCGAATACAAAAGTGTGGTTTCTTTTTTCAATAGCTCAAACGGTTACCGTGTTATTGTTAAACGAGGCGAATGTACACATATAACGTCACGCTTAGAGATGTTATTTCTTCGCGATTTTCACGTGACGTACCGATACGGGACTCATACCTTAAATGGAGTACCATTCTGCTATGCATTCTGGTCTACGGCGTTGAATATTCGAACTATGATGTTGTGGGCAAATACAGATAATAAAATATTTCGACTTTAATAATAATTCATTCAGCAAAATGTCTACAACGAACTCTTACAATTTTTTGATCCCGAATATAAAGGTGTGCTTGCATTTCTATAATACCTCACAAGGCTGCCGTGTTACTGTTAAACGCAGCGAATATACACCAATAACGTCGGCTAGGCGATAGTAGTTTTTCGCGACATTAACATAACGTACTGCGGCGATATTCGTACTCTAATGGTATTTGATTCCGCTATGCATTCTGGACGTGGCGTCGAATTTTCGAAATACGATGTGGGGGAAAGCACAAATAATTCAATATTTCGTCTTTAAAAATATTTCCTTCAGGTAAATGCATCCAACGAAATCTTACAATTTTTTGGTCACGAATATAAATGCGTG
>NW_017105133.1:0-283 GCF_001263275.1 Habropoda laboriosa
TGAAGAAATTCTTCTTTGTGTTTCGTAGGCAACTGATTGCTAATTTGCTATTGACAGATCGATATTAAAATTTGATGTTAAATGGAACTTTCATACCTACCATAGAATCTGAATAATTTTTCAAGGTATTTTATTAAGAAACGCGCACATAGTGCTCAATTCTCTATCTTAGAATTAACTTACTTTATCTTACGAACTACTTAAAGTTCAAACTTTCAACTGGTGTGAGAATCAGAGTGTCCACGGGTACACGTAGTTCTTAGCTTGGTATCGTTTCGCAAAA
>NW_017105134.1:0-794 GCF_001263275.1 Habropoda laboriosa
GTATTCGGTACCAAAAAAAGGTAAGGTTTCGCTGGGAATATTCAGGTGTAGGAATTATTATGATAGTCGATATAACTAATTACCTGTATTTGACCGACCATCGTAGTGCGCAAATTCGACGCCGATGTCCAGATTGCGTAGCTGAAATGTACTCCATTTAGAGTTCGAGTATCGTACCGGTACGTTACGTGAAAGTCGCGAAGAACTACTGTCGCCTTGCCGACGTTATAGGTGTATATCCGCTCCGTTTAACGGTTAGAAGGGAACCGATTGAGCTATTGAAAAACAGAACACACCATTGTGTTCGGGACCAAAAAAAGGTAAGATTTCGTTGGGAACATTCATTTGTTGGAATTATATCTAACGGGAAATACTTAATTATTTGTATTTTCCCACACCTCATAGTTCGAAACTTCGACGCCGGCGTTCAGAATGCATAGCAGAACCGTACGCCATTTAGAGGACGAGAGTCGTCCCAGTATGATATGCGAAGGTCGCGAAATATTACTATAACAATGTGCGACGTTATATGTGTATATTTGCTTTGTCTAACAGTAAAAACGGAACCGTTTGAACTTTGAATAACAAAGCACACCATTGTATTCGATATCAAAAAATGATAAGACTTCGTTGGTCACATATAGTTTTAGGAATCTTTTTTAATGTCGAAATATATAGTTATCTGTCTTTTCCTACAACATCGTGGTTCGAAAATTCGACGCCGCCGTCGGGAATGCATAGCAGAATCAAACACCATTTAGAGTACGAATATCGCCGCAGTATGCTAATGGAAA
>NW_017105135.1:0-1317 GCF_001263275.1 Habropoda laboriosa
CCAGAATGCATAGCAGAATCAAAAACCATTTAGAGTACGGATATCGCCGCCGTAAGTTATGTGGATGTCGCGAAGAACTACTATCGCCTAGCCGACGTTATAGGTGTATATTCCCATCGTTTAACAGTAACACGGGAACCGTTTGAGCTATTGAAAAAACAAAGCACACCTTTGTATTCTGTGTCAAGAAATGGTAATATTTCGTTGGTCACATTTAGTTTTAGGAATTATTATGAACGTCGAAATAATTAATTATCTGTATTTTCCGCGCCCAAAAATTCGACGCCGGCGTCCAGAATGCATAGCAGAACCGAGCGCCAATTATAGGACGTGAATCGTCCCAGTATGTTATGTGAAAGTAGCGAAGAAAGACTATCACCTAGCCGATGTTATATTTGGGTATTCGCTTCGTTTAACAGTAACTCGGGAACCGTGTGTGATATTGATGAAACAAGCACACATTTATGTTAGTGACTAAAAAATTCTAAGATTTCGTTGGTTACATTTAGCTAAAGGAATTATATTTAAAGTCGAAATATTTAATAACCTGTAATTGCCCACGCCATCGAAGTTCTTATATTCGACGCCACGCTCCAGAATGCTCTGCAGAATCGTACGCCGTTTAGAGAAGGTGAACCGTCCCAGGATGATATGCGAAGTTCGCATAGATTTACTATAACCATGTATGGCGTTACATGTGTATATTCGCTTCGTTTAACAGTAACACAGGAACCGTTTGAGCCTTTGAAAAAGAAACCATACTTTCGTATTGAGTACCAAAAGATGGTAGGTTTTGTTGGGAACTTTTATTTATTGGAATCTTTTCTAACGTCGAAATATTTAATTATTTATATTTTCCCCCACATCGTAGTTCGAAAATTCGACGCCGGCGTCCAATATGCATAGCAGAATCGTACTCCATTTCGAGTACGAGTATCGTACCGGTACGTTATGTGAAAATCGCGAAGAAATACTATCTCCAAGCGTGACGTTATATGTGTATATTCGCTTCGTTTAACAGTAACACGGCACCCGTGTAAGATATTGATGAACCAAGCACACAGTTAGAATCGGGATCAAAAAATTATATGAGTTGGTCACATTAAGTTTTAGGAATTATTTTTAACGTGGAAGGATTTAATTATCAGTATTTGCCCACACCATCGAAGTTCCTATATTCGACGCCGCCCTCGGGATTGCACTGCAGAATCGTACGCATTTGAGATTACGAGAATGGCCGCAGTATGTTATGTGAATGTGGCGAAGAACTACTATCGCCTAGCCGACGTTATAGGTGTATATTCCCTTCGTTTAACA
>NW_017105136.1:0-596 GCF_001263275.1 Habropoda laboriosa
ACCTCCAAGCGCGACGTTATATGTGTATATTCGCTTCATTTAACAGTAACAGGGCAGCGTTTGCGCTATTGAAAAAACAAAGCACACCATTGTATACGGTATCAAGAAATGGTAATATTTCGTTGGTCACTTTTAGTTTTAGGAATAATTTTTAAAGTCGAAATATTTACTTATCTGTATTTGCCCCCAACAAATTAATTCGAAAGTTCGACGACGATGTCCAGATTGCATAGCAGAATCAAACACCATTAGAGTACGAATATCGCCGCAGAATGTTATGTGAATGTCGTGAAGAATTACTATCGCCTAGCCGACGTTACAGTTGTATATTCGCTTCGTTTAACAGTAACACCGGAACTGTTTGAGCTTTGAATAACAAAGCACACATTTGTATTCGACATCAAAAAATGGTAAGTCTTCGTTGGTGACACTTAATTTTAGGAATTATTATTAACGTCGAAATATTTAATTATCTGTATTTGCCCCCATCATTGTAGTTCGCCAATTTGGCGCCAATGTCCAGAATGCATAGGAGAATCGTACTCCATTTAGAGTACGAGTATCGTACCGGTACGTTACGTGAAAATCGGGAAGAA
>NW_017105137.1:0-3488 GCF_001263275.1 Habropoda laboriosa
GCGAACTTCGCATATCCTACTGGGACCATTCGGGTCCTCTAATTGGCGTACGGTTCTGTTTTGGATTCTGGTCGCCGGCGTCCAATTTTCGAAATACGATTGTGGGGGCAAATACAGATAACTAAATATTTCAGCTTTACAGATATTCCCTCTAAATATTTGTTCCCGACGAAACCTTACCCTTTTTTGGTACCGAATACAAAGTTGTGGTTTGTTATTACAATATCTCACGCGGCTGCCGTGTTACTGTTAAACGATGCGAATATACACATATAACGTCCCTCATGGACATAATATTTCATCGCGATATTCACGTAACGTACCGGTACGATACTCGTACTCGAAATGGAGTACGATTCTGCTATGCATTATGGACATTGGCGCAGAATTTCCGAACTAAGATGGTGGGAGCATATACAGATAATTAAATACTTCGACAATAAATATAATTCCTTCAGCTAAATATATCCAACGAAATCTTTCAATTTTTTGATACCGAATATAAAGGTGTGCCTTGTTATTCATATCTCATACGGTGCCGATGTTACTGTTAAACGAAGCGAATATACACCCATAACGTCGCACACGGTTATTTTAGTTCTTCGCGACCTTCCCATATCATACTGTGACAATTCTCGTCCTCCAAATGGCGTACGGTTCTGCTATGCATTCTGGACACCGGCGTCATATTTTCGAACTACGATGTGGGGGAAAATACAGATAATTAAATCCTTCCACGTTGAAAATAAATCATAAAACTAAATGTAACCAACGAAATCTTACCTTTTTTTGGTACCGAATACAAAGTTTGGGTTTGATATTTCAATAGCTCACTCGTTTGCCGTGTAACTGTTAAACGAAGCGAATATACAAATTTAACGTCGGCTTGGCGATAGTAGTTCATCGCAACATTAACCTAACTAAATGCGGCGATATTCGTACTCTAAATGGTATTTGATTCTGCTATGCATTCTGGACGTCGGCATCGAAGTTGCGAACTACGTTGGTGGGGGAAAATACAGATAATTAAGTATTTCGTCTTTGGATATAATTGCAACAAATAAATAGACCCAACCATATCTGACCTTTTTTTGGTACCGAATACGAAGTAGTAGTTTGTTTTTTCTATAGCTCAAACGATTCCGGTGTTACTGTTAAACGATTCGAATATACACATATAACGTCGCACATGGTTATAGTAGCTCTCCGCGTCCTTCGCATATCATACGGGGACGATTCTCGTCCTCTAAGTGGCGTACATTTCTGCTATGCATTCTGGACACCGGCGACGACTTTTCGAACTACGATGGTGGGGACAAATACAGATAATTAAATATTTCGATGTTAACAATAATTCCTTAAGCTAAATGTGACCAACGAAGTCTTACCTTTTTGTGATACCGAATACAAAGGTGTGCTTGGTTCTTCAATATCTCACACGGTTGCCATGTTACTGTTAAACGAAGCGAATATACACCTATAACGTCGGCAAGGCGATAGTAGTTCTTCGCGTCTTTCACATAACTCACTGCGGCGATATTCGTACTCTAAATGGAATACGATTCTACTATGCATTCTTGACGACGGAGTCGAATTTTAGAACTACTATGGTGGGGGCAAATACAGATAACTAAATATTTCGAATTTAAAAATGATCCCTACAAATAATTGTTCCCAACGAAAGCTTACCTTTTTTTGGTACCGAATACAAAGGAGTGGTTTGTTTTTGCATTAGCTCAAACGTTTCCCGTGTTAATGTTAATGGAAGCGAATGTACACATATTATGACGCATATGGTTATAGTAGTTCTTCGCAACCATCGTATATCATACTGCGACGATTCTCATCCTCTAAATGGCGTACGGTTCTGCTATTCATATTGGACGCCGGCGTCGAATTTTCGAACTACGATGTGGGGGAAAATACAGATAATTAAATATTTCGACTTTAAAAATATTCCCTACAAATAATTGTTCCCAACGAAATCTTACCTTTTTTTAGTACCGAATACGAAGGTGTGGTTTGTTTTTTCAATAGTTAAATCGGTTCCCCTGTTACAGTTAAACGAAACGAATATACACATGTAACGTCGCTCTTGGTGATGGTATTTCTTCGGGAATTTCACGTAACGTACCGGTACGATACTCGTCCTCTAAATGGCGCACGGTTCCGCAAGGCTTTCTGGACGCCGGCGTCGAATTTTCGAACTACGATATTGTGGGAAATTACAGATAAATAAATATTTCGACGTTAATAATAATTCCTAAAACTGAATGTTCCTAACGAAACCTTACCTTTTTTTGGTACCGAATACTAAGCGGCGATATTCATACTCTTATGGTGTTAGATTCCGCTTGGCATTCTGGACGTGGCGTCGAATTTTATCTCAACGTTGGTAGTGGCAAATACAGTTAACAAAATATTTCGTCTTTAAAAATATTCCCTGCAAATAATTGTCCCCAAAGAAATCTTGCATTTTTTTGGTACCGAATACGAAGGTGTGGATTGTTTCTTCAATAGCTCAAACGCCTTCCGTATTACTGTTAATCGAATCGAATATAAACAAATAACGTCTCGCTAGAGATATTATTTCTTCGCGATTTTCACGTAACGTACCGGTACGGTACTCGTACTCTAAATGGAGTACATTTCTGCTATGCATTCCGGACATCGGCGTCGAATTTTCGAAATACGATGTTTGGTGAAAATACAGTTAATTAAATATTTCGACGTTAAATATTGTTCCAAAAACTAAATGTACCAACGAAACGTTACCTTTTTTTGATACCGAATACAAATGTGTGCTTTGTCATTCAAAGCTCAAATAGTTCCGGTGTTACTTCTAACGAAGCGAATATACATATATAACGTCACGCTAGAGATATTATTTCTTCGCGATTTTCATGTAACGTACCGGTACGGTACTCGTACTCTAAATAGAATACGTTTCTGCTATGCATTCTGGACATCGGAGTGTAATTTTCGGGCTACGATGTGGCGGAAAATACAGATTATTTAATATTTCGACTTTAAATATAATTCCTTCAGTTAAATGTAACCAAGGAAATCTAAAATTTTTTGAGCACGAATATAAAGGTGTGGTCTGTTTTTTCAATAGATCAAAAGGTCCCGTGTTACTGTTGAACAAAACGAATATACACCTACAACGTCGCGCTTGGAGATAGTAATTCTTCGCGACTTTCACATAACGTACGTGTACTATACTCGTACTCTAATGGGAGTACGATTCTGCTGTGCATTCAGGACGTCCGCGTCGAATTTTCGAACTACGATGGTGGGGCAAAATAAAGATAATTAATTATTTCGACGTTAACAATTAAATAAATGTTCCCAACGAAATCTTACCTGTTTTCGGTACCGAATACAAATGTATGCTCTGTTATTCAAAGGTCAAACGTTTCCGTTGTTACTGTTAAACGAAGCGAATATACACAAATAACGCCGCACATGGATATAGTAGTTCTTCG
>NW_017105138.1:0-4804 GCF_001263275.1 Habropoda laboriosa
TGTCAAATTTAACTGCTTAAATTTGCTTAAAATGAAGAAAATTGTCAAAATCGTTATTGACGCATTGAGTATTCTAGCGTCCTATCCTACTATTGTACGCGTTATTCAAATTTTGTATTATTTACATTGTTATTTAACTACCTAATGAAAATTACAAAACAAAAATAAAAGAGAAATTTTAAATGTATACAAAGTTATGATATTTGTCTCTCAAACCCCTATGTACGAAACGGCCGCTACGATTTTGCGGGTATTTCCGCGAAACTGATGAACAAATTTTTCAAACAAAGGTTAATCAGTATTCAGTTGACTATAAATCGTGTTAATGAAAATTTACAAAAAAGTTTTTATTCGATAAAAAATAAAGATCACTACAATTTTTTTAAATGAAACCATATATTTTTTTATGTGCCAATCAGTGCATATTTGAATTCTCTTCAAAAAAGTATTAGAGAACTTAGGTCGAAAATTGATTAATTTGGAAATTGTGATTTTTGTCCCGGCGCCCATATACTCGGAACACTTCGTCTCACCGAGATTCAAAGGGAATCTCCTAGTTCTTACTCATGCGCTCAGGTTGCTCGACCGTCACTTGGTGACGTAGATATTTGGCGGAAAGAGCCGAACAGGCTTCGCACACGGACAGAGCTACCGCTACACTTGTGAGAGCACAAGGCAGTATAGTGGGAGACGTCGGTAGGCATAGTGGGGGGCCCAGCGCCTACGATTCTGGCATCACTGCTTGGTGGTCCTGTAGGACAGCGTGAGAAAATTACCAGGTTATAGGCACATATTTTAATTGTTAATTACTGAAAAATGAAACCACAAATGCAATTTTTTTATTCTTCATTTTCGTTTTCTTTTGGCTTCTAGATTCACCCCTTAAAATTTCTCTCGTGAACGACCGAACACTCTGTATAATATCTCTGAAGTAATAATTTTCTGATAGATTCAATTTTAATACGCTATATTCTACATTTTCTTATAGAATTGTTAAATTCCATCCATGATTGCATCAATGAACACAAGATTCCCAAATCCACTACTTACTATAAAATCCAAATCATCACTCACCAATCCACCGTTGCATTTTATCGTTGGCTGTAGATTTTTCGATGATACTTTCGCATTTTGTTTTCTCCATACAATTTTACGTTCATCACTGCCAAAAATGTTACATTTGCTTTCGTCGAAAAATAATACTGTGTTTCAAAAAGAATTGTCTTTATTAACATATTGTTTGACAAAATTTAGACGTAGTACTTTATTCTTGTTATTAATGTACGGGTTTTTCCTTAGAATATGTGCATTAAAACTGTTATATCTTAATTCTACGACATAATTCAGGATGAACTTTTTGTTTTTAAAATTAACATGGAAGGTGATATATCAACAAATGACAAGAAGAGTGATACTGATTATGCAGAAAGTAGTTCTTTGATAAAAGGTGCATTCTATGATGAAGAAAAAATATTTAATTCTTCTAATAATAATAGTAGCAATAATGACAAAGAGATAAAATTTAACAATGATAATATAATACATAACAGTAAAGAATATAACAAGGAAGTGCACAATAGTGATAAGGAAGTATTTTCTTTCTCAAACAATAACATATCTATGTCGTTAAAATCTGATTCTCCAAACGAACCAGTTTTCTTTTCACCTTATATAGTTTCTAGCCGTGGAAAAAGCAATGCTAGAAAAGAACAACAATTAAAACGTGGTTTCAGTCTTGGTCACTCACCAAGTACCGATGTTCCTACAAAAGATACTGTCATGAAAAATTTAAATATATCAGTTGAAGAAGAGGCACATACTGCACAATATTTTCAATTTCTTCTAAACAGAGAAATAACCAGATTAAATGAATTATGTAAAAAATGGACAGAAATTAAAGCAAAACCTGAAACTACAGAGGATGGAAAATATGAAATAAGTCAAACTATTGGCCAAACGAATTTGTTAATAAGCAAAAAGTTTGAAAGATTTTGTGGATTAGTTGCTGATTGTGAGACAGGAAAAGGAGAAATGTTAGTTACATGTAAAGATTTGCAAGGATTTTGGGATATGATGTATATAGAAGTAAAGAAATGTGATTCACAATTTGAAAAATTAGAGACTCTTTGTTCACAAGGCTGGAAGAAAGAAGAATTACCTGTTGGCAAATCCATTGCTAAAAAGAAATCTACTGTAAAAAGAAATGTATTCACAAAATCAAGTTCTATCAAAGCGTTTTTAGCAAAAAAGAAGCAAAGGATGTCGCAAGAAATAAAACATAATTGTGATATGAAAGAAGTTGAAGTTGCAAATAATCAAATTCTGAGTAATAAATATGGAAAGGATGAAAGCTTTTATGTAAAATATAAAACAAGAAAGTCTATGTCTAGTACACCTAATCAAAAAGATTATGCACCTATGAAAGATGATAAAAGATTAAGTCCATTGCAAAAGGTACGTTTCTCTGAAACATTCAAGAAGATAAAGAGTCCATTAATCAGAATGGAAGTAAGTGAAGAGTGTAAAACACCAGAGGTACACTTGGATGATACAATATCTTATGTTAATTCTGATCAAACACCAGGGAAAAGTATATTGAAGCCATCAAAGAATGGAAGTGTAGCAGAATCTCATATGAAGTCAACAAATAAAGTTAATTTTGATGATCATATAGTTTTAAATGAAGTACCAATTGATGAAGAAACTCAGACAAAAATGGATTTGGCTGCAGCATTATCAAGAATAGATAGTTTTAACTTTGACAGTCATGGTGAAGTAATAATTAGGGCAGAAAGAAAACTTATATTTAATGATAATAGTTCTGATGAATCTGAAGAAGATATTGGACATTTTAAATCGAAAAATTCTATAACACCATCTGCAACAGTATTACCAAGATCAGAATTAGTTAAAAATCTTAGCACACCTCCACCAAGGAGAAGTTTAAGAAGACAAAATACTTTTGATAAAAGTGATGAGATTCTACATAAAACTTCACCATTAAAAGAAATTGCAGATGATACAAATTTAAACACATTAAAAAAGGAATTACAGAAACATGTTTCTATAAGCAAGAAACAAGAAATAATGGAACAGGATGAAAGTATTAGAGTTTTACGAAATAGAACTGTCACAGCAATTGGTACACCTATAGCTAAGAGGAAAGCCTTAAAAGAAATGTCTACTGCTATCCAAGAATCAGAACATAAGGAAAATAAACCTCTTTCAGGGAGAAGAAGAAAAAGTTTTATTAAAGGCAGTATTAATGAAGAGGAAAAAATGAATTTACACAGTTTGATTGATAACACTAAAAAATGAAACCACAAATGCAATTTTTTTATTCTTCATTTTCGTTTTCTTTTGGCTTCTAGATTCACCCCTTAAAATTTCTCTCGTGAACGACCGAACACTCTGTATAATATCTCTGAAGTAATAATTTTCTGATAGATTCAATTTTAATACGCTATATTCTACATTTTCTTATAGAATTGTTAAATTCCATCCATGATTGCATCAATGAACACAAGATTCCCAAATCCACTACTTACTATAAAATCCAAATCATCACTCACCAATCCACCGTTGCATTTTATCGTTGGCTGTAGATTTTTCGATGATACTTTCGCATTTTGTTTTCTCCATACAATTTTACGTTCATCACTGCCAAAAATGTTACATTTGCTTTCGTCGAAAAATAATACTGTGTTTCAAAAAGAATTGTCTTTATTAACATATTGTTTGACAAAATTTAGACGTAGTACTTTATTCTTGTTATTAATGTACGGGTTTTTCCTTAGAATATGTGCATTAATACTGTTATATCTTAATTCTACGACACAATTCAGGATGAACTTTTTGTTTTTAAAATACGTAGCATTAAACTTTCTGAGCGACCTAATAGAAGTGTAATCTAAATCGGTACCTTCTAGAAAATAACGAAACTTATTTTTATTGTTTGAAACTGTTTCGAGAACTGGAATTGATATTATAACAATTTTCAATCCGCTTTAAATAATTAGTAGATAGAGTAATTTTCACATTTGTGCAACTTTTATGCTTTTATATTAAGAAGATGAATTTTTGATTTATGTTTCAACATTATTAACATTTACTATTGTGCTATTAAAAGCGGAAAAAAATGTAGATTCTTTCTGTCATTATGTTTCATATTTCTACTTCATAAATATTAAATAGTTACAAAGTTTCTATACTGTATAACCAGTGCTTCTTAAGTTACAGAAACGGATTAAATGTTTATAAAGCGACAGTTTGTTAAATCATATCGCTACACTACATACATATATCGAAAGTCTGTTTTGAATAAAATCCAAATTGAATATTTTTAATTCCGTTATCAACGGTTAAACACAATTTATCTTTGTCCAAAACAGGAAAAACAATGCTCTGGATGCGGTTGTCGGAGACATGACATTAGAATCACTTGCTGATTATTTTAGATCTTTGCGGCGGATCTTGCGGTTCTTGTAGCAACCGCGATATCCTGCCAAATCCGTATATAAAGCTAGAGTTAGTTGCAACTACCAGTCAAACGATATTAATCGTTCCGATCTGAACACTATTTTTCATTTTACATTTCACTGTAGAGTGTAATTGCAGTTTGAGTATCGTATTTCTTACAACATCTGTAGTATAACAAGTTCAAAGAAAACATTTCTCAGCGTGAATTTGCATCACGTAAATTTTCTATTCATTTCACTTGCTACTCCCTTTTCTCATTTTTAATTAAAAAATTATCCATAAAAATGGCGGAGGATAAGTCCGGTATTTTGTATCTCTTTGATCG
>NW_017105139.1:0-276 GCF_001263275.1 Habropoda laboriosa
TCTATATTTATTTTCTTTTGCTACTATTATTATGGGACAAATTAAATTCATCAACTGCTACTAGGGCAGAGGGAGTATTTCATATTGCCTTTACCGTGCTTTGCCTCGCGTTTTACTAAGATGTCTATTCCGCTAGTTACAGAGATAACACGACGAGTAAGACTAGTTTGTAGCGCCTACACAGGCCTTATCGTATCGTATCGTGGCGTGTTTGTATCGTAACGTATCGTGGCTTCTTGCAGACTTCTTCCAGACTCACTCCAAACTGACAGACTG
>NW_017105140.1:0-327 GCF_001263275.1 Habropoda laboriosa
GTCATTGCTGCGCCTATGTTATCTCGCTCGCAGTCAGTCAAGCGTGTAACGCTACATCACTCGATTTCCTTTACGAGATTTCACGGCTCGACAATACGTAATAGAAAAATATAATTTCTTTAATTTTACTTTTTTTCATCTGAAATTTGTTTTAACATGTTGGTGAAATTTTTCTGATGACAACAACATTTACTTATTAACACGTTCACTGTCACGCCAGATCTACACATTGCTGTCAGGCGGCCACAAGAAAATAAATTTTACGCATAGGATTATAGTATTATGCTTTATAATTTTTTTTTTCAATTGAAAATAATGTCTAGCTAA
>NW_017105141.1:0-323 GCF_001263275.1 Habropoda laboriosa
CGATGCCGATTCTTGAGAGTTTAATTTACGACCTCGCTATATCGTGGCCCCAACTATACTCGTGGTAGTTGTAACCAACTTTCGAGCCTTGTCGATTTTAGCACGTGGTGTGCCGACTAAATCTAATAGGTTCGTCTTCGAAGGACCACCTCCGTGATTAGTAGGACAAAACAACTATTGCTATTGACTGAACTCCTTAAGAGCGACTCGGGGCGTGGTCAGATGACTTCTGTCTGTCCTTTCCGCGAAAGGACACCTCCGTGCGAGGACGCATCGCGGGGCTGAGGCCCTCGAATAGGTTGA
This sequence comes from Habropoda laboriosa, assembly GCF_001263275.1. Taxonomy (NCBI): domain Eukaryota; kingdom Metazoa; phylum Arthropoda; class Insecta; order Hymenoptera; family Apidae; genus Habropoda; species Habropoda laboriosa. Next base: position 304 of record NW_017105141.1, read on the forward strand.
ATACATTTCTCGATAGTGGT
>NW_017105142.1:0-1477 GCF_001263275.1 Habropoda laboriosa
CGCTGGAAACATTTAGTTTTAGGATATATTATGATCGACGAAATAATTAGTTATCTGTATTTTACCGACCATCCAAGTTCGAAAATTCGGCGCCTACGTCCAGAATGCATAGCAGAATCAAACACCATTTAGAGTACGAATATCTCCGCAATATGTTATGTAAAAGTCGCGAAGAACTACTACCGCCTAGCCGACGTTATAGATGTACACTCGCTTCGTTTAACAGTATCACGGCACCCGTGTGAGATATTGAAGAACCAAGCACACATTTAAATTGTATTCGGTATCACAAAAAGGTAAGACTCCGTTGGTCACATTTAGTTTTAGGAATTAATTTTAACGTAGAAGTATGTAATTATCTGCATTTTCCCCCACATCGTACTTCGAAAATTGGACGCCGGAGTCCAGAGTGCATAGCAGAATCGTATAACATTTCGAGTATGAGTATCGTACCGGTACGTTACGTGAAAATCGCGAAGAAATACTATCTCCAAGCGCGACGTTATAGGTGTATATTCGTTTTGATTAATGGTAACACGGAAACCGTTTCAGCTATTGAAAAAGAAACAACAACTTTGTATTCGGTATCAAAAAATGGTAAGACTTCGTTGGTCACATTTAGTTTTAGGAATTATTATTAAAGTCGAAATATTTAACTATCTGTATTTTCCCACACCATCGTAGTTCGAAAATTCGACGTAGTTGTCCAGAATGCGTAGCGGAATCGTATGCCATTTAGAGTACGAGTATCCCCCCAGCATGTTATGTGAAAGTCGCGAAGAACAACATTCGCCTAGCCGATGTTATAGGTGTATATTCGCTTCGTTTAACAGTAACACGGCACCTGTGTGAGATATTGAAGAACCTAGCACACACTAGCATTCGGTATTAAAAAATGGTAACATATCGTTGGCTACTTTTAGTTTTAGGAATTAATTTTAAAGTCGAAATATTTAGTTATCAGTATTTGCCCGCACCATCGTAGAGAGAGAATTCGACGCCGAAGTCCAGAATGCATAGCAGAATCATACTCTATTATAGTACGAGTATCGTACCGGTACGTTGCGTGAAAATCTCGAAGAAATACTATCTCCAAGCGCGAGTTATAGGTGTATACTCGCTTCGTTTAAACAGAAATACGGGAACCGTATGAGCTATTGAAAAAATTTACCACAAATTTGTGTTCGGTACCAAAAAATGTAAGATTTCGTTGGATCATTTATTTGATGGAATTATTATTATTGTCGAAATATTTAATTATCTGTATTTTCCCCCACCATCGTAGTTATTATATTCGAAGCCGTGGGCCTGTATGCATAGCAGAACGAATATCGCCGCAGTATGTTATGTAAAAGTCGCGAAGAACTACTATCCCCTAGCCGGCGTAATAGGTGCACATTCGCTTCGTTTAACTGTAAGACGGCAACCGTGTGAGATATTGAAGAACCAAGCACACCTTTGTATTCGGTATCAAAAA
>NW_017105143.1:0-347 GCF_001263275.1 Habropoda laboriosa
TAACCATTGCAATGTCAACCACTGCATTACGACTGTTACTTTATTTATTGCTACCTCCGTATCGACAAAAAATTAAATTGACCGTTATTACACTCCAATATCATATATCAACCACTGTTTCTTGCTCCCGAGTACTGCATCAGGTTAGTTTGTTTTTTTTATTACAGCGCGCTCGAGATTCATAACAACTACTGTTAATTTGTTCGGTTAGACATGCATACCTTCGATTAAAGTATGCGACATCAACTAATTAATTGTTTTTAACCACTGCAATGTCAACCACAGCTTTTACGCCTGTTACTTTATTTATTGTTACCTCTTTATCACAAAAAAATTAAATTATCCGT
>NW_017105144.1:0-360 GCF_001263275.1 Habropoda laboriosa
TCATACTCCATTTAGAGGACGAGTATCGTACCGGTACATTACGTGAATGTCGCGAAAATATACTATCTCCAAGCCCGACGTTGTTAGTGTATATTGGCTTCGTTTAACAGTAACACGGGAACCCTTTGTGCTATTGAAAAAACAAAGCACACCTTCGTTTCGGTACCAAAAAAAGGTAAGATTTCGTTGGTCACATTTAGTTTTAGCAATTATAATTAACATCCAAGTATTTAATTATTTGTATTTGCCCACACCATTGCACTTCGAAAATTCGGCGCCGAAATCCAGAATTCATAGCAGAATCAAACACCATTTGGAGTACGAATTTCGCCGCAGTATGTTATGTGAATGTCGCGAAGA
>NW_017105145.1:0-532 GCF_001263275.1 Habropoda laboriosa
ATCAAAATAAAGAAGATTCATAATTAAAATAATATCTTTTAATTCATTACCATAATTCTAATAGCAATAATAACACAAGACTGTTAACCCTTCCACAGTTTATCCCGAGTGAGACTCGGCCAAAGAGACTCTTAGAAAACTATTATAACTATGACGTACAATTTACAGACACGCGTCGAATCAACGAGTGAACGAAACCGCATATTTTCTTTAAAAATGTAACAGACACGGAAAACTTTCTTCTCGAAAGAAAATCTGCAACGTATTTTATTACTTACACTAACGAGAAAAACAGACAGTTTATAGACACAGACTATTCCACGATTTGCACAGACTGACTCGCTTTTGTTGCTCGCCTCTTATTTACATAACGTGTGTATGGATGTTTCGGTCAAGTTTTCGGTTATTCCAAACGAAACAAAAGTGAATATGTTTATATCGAGGATCTTTAACCCTTTCCCGACGGCGAAACCAGCCATCGGTACGCCACTAACGAACGGGTCGTCGTGCCATTAGTGCACACCATGCACAT
>NW_017105146.1:0-288 GCF_001263275.1 Habropoda laboriosa
AAATATACGCCATCAACTAATTAATAGTTATTAACCACAGCAATGTCAAGCACTGCTTATACGTCTGTTACTTTATATATTGTTTCCTCTTTATCAACAAAAAATTAAGTAAACCCTTATTACACTCTAATAACCCATACCAACCACTGTTTCTTGCTCGAGTGACCTGCATCAGGTTAGTTTGTTTCTTTTATAACAACGCGATCGAGTTTCATAACAACCACTGTTAATTTGTTTAATTAGACATGCATACCATCTAATAAAATATACGCCATCAACTAATTAATA
>NW_017105147.1:0-1088 GCF_001263275.1 Habropoda laboriosa
CTGGACATCGGTGACGAATTTTCGAACGACGAATGTGGGGTCAAATACAGATAATTAAATATTACGACTTTATAAATATTCCCTACAAATAATTGCTCCCAACGAAATCTTATCTTTTTTTGGTACCGAATACGAAGGTGTGGTTTTTTTTCAATAGCTCCCAAACGGTTCCCGTGTTACTGTTAAACGAAGCGAATATACAAATATACCGTCGGCTAGATGATAGTAATTCTTCGCGACCATCACGTAACGTACATGTACTATACTCGTACTCTAAAGGAAGTACGATTCTGCTGTGCATTCTGGACGTCGGCATCGAATTTTCGAACTTCGATGGTGGGAGAGAATACAGATAATTAAATATTTCAACTTTAAATATAATTCCAACAAATAAATGTGACCAACGAAACCTTACCTTTTTTTGGTACCGAATACAAAGTTGTGATTTGTTTTTTCAATAGCTCAAACGGTTCACCTGTTACAGTTAAACGAATCTAATATAAACATATAACGTCACGCTAGAGATATCATTTGATCGCGATTTTCACGTAACGTACCGGTACGGTACTCGTACTCTAAATGGAGTACATTTCTGCTATATATTCTGGACATCGGTGACGAATTTTCGAAATACGATGGTGGGGGCAAATACATATAATTAAATATTTCCGCGTTAAAATATTCCCTACAAATAACTGTTCACAACGAAGTCTTACCTTTATTTGCTACCGAATACGAAGTTGTGGTTTGTTTTTTCAATAGCTCAGACGGTTTCCGTGTTTCTATTAAACGATGCGAATATACACATATAACGTCACGCTTGGATAGAGTAATTCTTCGCGACTTTCTCGTAACGAACCTGTACTATACTCGTATTCTAAATGGAGTACATTTCTGCTATACGTTCTGGACATCGGTGTCGAATTTTTGAACTACGGAGGTGGGGGCAAATTAGACAACAAAATATTTCGTCATAAAAAATATTCCCTACAAATAAATGTTCCCAACGAACTCTTACCTTTTTTTGGTACCGAATACAAAGGTGTGCTTTGTTTCTTCAATAGTTCAAACTTTTCCCGTGTTACTGT
>NW_017105147.1:1841-2635 GCF_001263275.1 Habropoda laboriosa
AGGGAAATTATGAATAACTAAATATTTCGACTTTAAACATAATTGCAACAAATAAATAGACCCAACCAAATCTGACCTTTTTTTGGTACCGATTACGAAGGAGTGGTTTGTTATTTCAATAGCTCAATCGATTCCGGTGTTACTGTTAAACGATGAGAATATACACATATAACGTTGCGCTTGGATATAGTATTCCTTCGCGATTAACTCGTTACATACCAGTACGATGCTCGTACTCTAAATGGAGTACGATTCTGCTATGTATTCTGGACATCGGCGTCGATTTTTCGAACTACTTTGGTGGGGGCAAATACAGATAAGTAAATATTTCGACGTTAATAATAATTCCTAAATTTAAATGTGACCAACGAAATCTTACCATTTTTAGATACCGAATACAAAGGTGTGCTTTGTGATTCAGAGCTCAAACGTTTCCGGTCTTACTGTTAAGCGAAGCGAATATACACATATAACGTCGCACATGGTTATAGTATGTCTTCGCGACCTTCGTATTTCATACTGCGACGATTCACGTCGTCTAAATGGCGCACGGTTCTGTTATGCATTCAGGACGCCGGCGTCGAATTTTCGAAAGAAGATTGTGGGGGCAAATACAGATAATTATAAATTTCGACGTTAGACATAATTGCAACAAATAAATAGTACCAACCAAGTCTAACCTTTTCAGGTACCGAATACAAAGGTGTGGTTGGTTTTTTCAATAGCTCAATCGGTTCCCGTGTTACTGTTAAACGAAGCGAATATTCAAATATAACGTCGGCTATGTGATAGTA
>NW_017105148.1:0-958 GCF_001263275.1 Habropoda laboriosa
AAATGGCGTACGATTCTGCTACGCATTCTGGACAACAGCGCCGAATTTTAGAACTACGATGGTTGGGGAAAATACAGATAATTTAATATTTCGGCATTAATATTAATTCCTAAATCTATATGTGACCAACGCAATCTTACCATTTTTGGATACAGAATACAAAGGTTTGCTTTGTTATTCAAAGCTCAAACGGTTCCGACCTTACTGTTAAACGAAGCGAATATACAATTATAACGTAGGCTTGGTGATAGTAGTTCTTCACGACTTTCACGTTACGTACCGGGACGATACTCGTACTCTAAATGGTGTACATTTCTGCTATGCATTCTGGACACCGGAGTCGAATTTTCGGACTACGAAGTGGGGAAAAAAACAGAATATTAAATTTTTCGAATTTAAATATAATTCCTTCAGCTAAATGTAACCAAGGAAATCTTACAATTTTTTGATTCGGTATATAAAGGTGTTCTTGGTTCTTCAATATCTCACACGGTTGCCGGGTTACTGTTAAACGAAGCGAATATACGCCTATAACGACGGCAAGGCGATTGTAGTTCTTCGCGACATTAACATAACATACTGCGGCAATTGTCCTAATCTAAATGGCGTACGATTCTGCTATGCATTCTGGACGATGGCGTCGAATATAAGAAACACGATGTGGGAGAAAATACAGATAATTAAATATTACGACGTAAAAATAATTGCTAAAACTAAATGTGACCAAAGAAATCTTACCTTTTTTTGGTGCCGAATAAATTTGTGGTTTGTTTTTTCATTACCTCAAACGGTTCCCGTGTACCGGTTAAACGAAGCGAATATACACATATAACGTCGCGCTTGTAGATAGTATTCCTTCTCGATTTTCACGAAACGTACCGGTACGATACTAGTATTCTAAATGGCGAACGGTTCTGCTATACATTTTGAACGCCGGCGTCGAATTTTCAAACTACGA
>NW_017105148.1:1148-1538 GCF_001263275.1 Habropoda laboriosa
AAAGTAGTTCTTCGCGACCTTCCCATATCATTCTGGGACGATTCTCGTCCTCCAAATGGCCTACGATTCTGCTACGCATTCTGGATATCGGCGTCGAATTCTCTCTCTACGATGGTGGGGCAAATCCAAATAATAAAATATTTCGACGCTAAAAATAATTTCAAAAACAAAATGTGACCAACGAAACCTTACATTTTGTTGGTACCGAATACAAAGTTGAGGTTTGTTTTCTCAATAGCTCAAACGGTTCCCGTGTTACAGTTAAACGAACCGAATATAAACATATAACGTCACGCTAGATATATTAATTCTTCGCGATTTTCACGTAACATACCCGTATGATACTCGTACTCTAAATGGAGTACATTTCTGCTATGCATTCTGGACATC
>NW_017105149.1:0-203 GCF_001263275.1 Habropoda laboriosa
ATGCCGGCGTCCAGAATGCATAGCAGAACCGTACGCCATTATGAGGACGGGAATCGACCCAGTATGATTTGCGATGGTCGCGAAGAAGTAATTGAACCATGTGCGACGTTATAGGTGTAGATTCGCTTCGTTTAACAGTAACACGGGAACCGTTTGAGCTAATGAAAAAACAAACCACAACTTTGTATTCGGTACCAAAAGAA
>NW_017105150.1:0-323 GCF_001263275.1 Habropoda laboriosa
GGACGATTCACGTCCACTAAATGGCGTACGGTTATATTAGGCATTCTGGACGCCGGCGTCGAAGATTCGACCTACGATGATTCGGGCAAATACAGGTAACTAAATATTTCGACGTTATTATTAATTCCTAAATGTAAATGTGGCCAACGAAATCTTACCATTTTTTGATACCGAATACAATTGTGTGCTTTGTTATTCAAAGCTCAAACGGTTCCCGTGTTTCTGTTAAACGAAGCGAATGAACACCTGTAACGTAGCGTTTGGAGATAGTATTTCTTCGCGATTTTCCCGTAACGTACCGGTAAGATACTCGTACTCTAAAT
>NW_017105151.1:0-286 GCF_001263275.1 Habropoda laboriosa
TTATTTGTATCTTCCCCCACATCGTAATTCGAAAATTCGACGCCGATGTCCAGAATGCATAGCCAAATCAAACACCAAGTAGAGTACGAATATCGGCGTAGTATGTTATGTGAAATTCGCGAAGAACTACTATCGCCTAGCCGACGTTATAGGTGTATATTTCATTCGTTTAACAGTAAAACGGCATCCGTGTGAGACATTGAAGAACCAAGCACACCTTTGTAATCGGGGTGAAAAATTAGAAGATTTCGTTGTATACATTTAGCTGAAGGAATTATTTCTAACG
>NW_017105152.1:0-732 GCF_001263275.1 Habropoda laboriosa
CGAATATACACCTATAACGTCGGGTAGGCGATAGTAGTTCTTCGCGACATTAACATAACATAAAGAGGCAATATTCGTACTCTTATGGTGTTTGATTCCGCTATGCATTATTGAGGTGGCGTCGAATTTTCTCACTACGACGGTGGGGCAAATACTGATCACTAAATATATCGACTTTAAAAATATTCCCTCTAAATATTTGTGCGCAACGAAATATTACCTTTTTTTGGTACCGAAAACGAAGGTGTGGTTTGTTTTTTCAATAGGACAAACGGTTCCCGTGTTACTGTTAAACAAAACGAATATAAACCTATAACGCCGCACATGGTTAAGGTATTTCTTCGCGACCTACCCATATCATACTGGGACGATTCACCTTATCTAAATGCATTACGGTTCTGCTATGCATTCTGGACGCCGGCGTCGAATTTTAGAACCACGATGTGGGGGAAAACACAAATAATTAAATATTTCGACGTTAAAAGTAATTCCTAAAACTAAGTGTGACCAACGAAACCTTACCTTTTTTGGGTACCGAATACAAAGTTGTGGTTTGTTTTTTGAATATCTCAAACGGTACCCGTGTTACTGTTAAACGAAGCGAATTTACTCATATAACGTCGCGCTTGGAGATAATATTTCTTCGCGATTTTCACATAACTTTCTGCGGCGATTTTTGTACTCTAAATGGCGTACGTTTCTGCTATGCATTCTGGACGACGGCGTCGAATA
>NW_017105152.1:2585-2830 GCF_001263275.1 Habropoda laboriosa
TACACATATAACGTCGCACATGGTTATAGTAAGTCTTCGCGACCTTCGCATATCATAATGGGACAATTCACGTCCACTAAATGGCGTACGCTTATGTTAGGGATTCTGGACGCCGGCGTCGAATTTTCGACCGACGATATTGGGGCAAATACAGTTAATTAAATATTTCCGCGTTAAAATACTCCCTACAAATAAATGTTCCCAACGAAATCTTACCTTTTGTTGGTACCGAATAAAAAGGTGTG
>NW_017105153.1:0-278 GCF_001263275.1 Habropoda laboriosa
GGATGTTGTATATGATAATAAATTTACCAACAAATTAATGAAAATTAGTAAATATTGCGTTCGTCTATGTGTCCACCTGAAATATTGAAATATTCTTCTTTTCGTAGAATTCCATCGATTCTTACTAAATTGTCCACTTTATTTGCACCAAAACATTACATTACCGCCTCCATGTTTCACCGTTGGCACAACATATTGGGGTAATAATTTTTCGTGAAATTTTCGACAAACACTTGAAGTCGATGAACTCAAGTGTTTTCGCAACATCAATTTTCCAC
>NW_017105154.1:0-262 GCF_001263275.1 Habropoda laboriosa
GAATTATTATTATCGTCGAAATAATTAATTATTTGTGTTTTCCCCCACAGCGTAGTTCGAGAAGTCGACGCCGGCGTCTAATTTGCATAGCAGAATCGAACGCCATTTAGAGGGCGAGAATCGTCCCAGTCTGCTATGCGAATGTCACGAAGAACTAGTATCGCCTAGCCGACGTTATATTTGAATATTCGCTTCGTTTAACAGCAACATGGTAACAGAGTAAGATAATGAAGAACCAAGCACACCTTTATAATCGGGATCA
>NW_017105155.1:0-434 GCF_001263275.1 Habropoda laboriosa
TATAATTAAATATTTCGACGTTAAAAATAATTCCTAAAAATAAATGTGACCAACGAAATCTTAACTTTTTTTGGTACCGAATACTAAGCTGCGCGCGGTTCTTCAATATATCACACGGTTGCCGTGTTACTGTTAAACGAACCGAATATACACATATAACGTCGCGCATGGAGAAAGTAGTTCTTCGCGACCTTCCCATATCATACTGCGACGATTCTCATACTCCAAATGGAGTACGGTTCTGCTATGCATCCTGGACACCGGTGTCAAATTTTCGAACAACGATGTGGGAGGAAAATACATGTAATTATATATTTCGACGTTAAAAATAATTCCTAAAAATAAATGTGACCAACGAAATCTCTTCTTTTTTTGGTACCGAATACTAAGCTGCGCGTGGTTCTTCAATATATCACACGGTTGCCGTGTTACTG
>NW_017105156.1:0-306 GCF_001263275.1 Habropoda laboriosa
AGACTGGTCCATATAATGTTTGATAACTCGTAAACTAAACCGAATATGTTAATGAAACTTATATAAGAATTTAGCTAAAGGTGTTGCCTTTTAGGTGCGTATAGTTATTTGCATACGAATTTAGTAGAAAGCTACGAAATTATTGAAAAACTGCAAAGATACTTGACGGTATGCGGTATCCTTCCCGACATCACGTACTGAAATTGTTAATAACTAATTATTGGAAGGTGCTAGACCATTAAGAAATATATGAGAAAGTTGCTTAAGGTCCACTCTTCATTCTTCAACACTAAAAGTTCACAATTC
>NW_017105157.1:0-324 GCF_001263275.1 Habropoda laboriosa
GAAGGAATACTATCTCCAAGCGCGACATTATATGTGTATAATCGCTTCGTTTAACTGGTACACAGGAACGGTTTGAGCTATTGAAAAAACAAACCACACATATGTTTTTTGTATCACAAAAAGTAAGATTTCGTTAGTCACATTTAGCATTAGGAATTATTAGTATCGTTGAAATATTTAATTATATTTATTTGCCCCCACCATCGTAGTTCGATAATTCGATGCCGACGTCCAGAATGCATAGCAGAAGCAAACCACATTTAGAGTACGAATATCGCCGCAGAAGGTTATGTTAATGGTATGAAGGACTACTATCGTCTAGCT
>NW_017105158.1:0-2059 GCF_001263275.1 Habropoda laboriosa
TTACTTTGACGTCTGACCGATTTTACGACCTCGCTATATCGTGGCCCCGACTATACTTACCGTATTTTTCGGACCCTTTTACATAGAGAAATCGACTTAAAATTGGAGTGCGTCTTATAGTCCGAAGGTAGCATTAAAATACGAATTTTTATACTGTATCGAAGCTATTAGGGAAGTTCATTACTGGCGCAGTATGTTAATAAAATTAGTACAGCACGCCAGTGATAGTACCGAGACTGGAGATTGAACTGAATTATTTTAACAATAAATGAATTAAGTAAGAATTTGAAAATATCTTTACCTATCTAATAAAATATTCTTTTCTAAAAGTCGTCCCATAAATTTGGGGTGCGTCTTATGGTCCGTAAGATACGGTACTCCTTTTATCTTTCATAGACTCCTATTCTCTATGTAGATTTCACACAGTTTTCTATCGTAGAAAAACGTTCATAAATATCTTAGAAAAGTGAGATATTCTTCGACTTTATTACTCCTTTCATCCTCCTCATAAACAATTACATTCACCGATAATGTTGCGTCGTGGACCTTGATCAGGTCTTATGATCAGGAGTTCTGGCGCAGGTTGATGATTGTTCTCGCTGGTTCGAGGTGTATTAAAACTTCGTTGTTGGGTTAGATGTTTTTTATTTTGATTAGATGTTGTAGATGTTTTGATGAATTCAGAGTTTGATTAGGTGTGTTTTAGAGATGTTTAGCTGAATTTGGATTGTTCGTTTCGTGACGATGTGTCTCGTGCCCTCGTCTTACAGTGATTGACGGTTTTCAGGTATATAGGTGTATATATAGACATTAGGTTGGTTCTGACTGGTGGTTGTGTTATGGAGGTGGAAAACGTGGTGTGTTCTAGTATTGGTCGACGAAAACTGTGACCTTTTGGGACCTATTGTCCGAGTGTCGCGCTGGTGCGTCCACGGGGGGTATATTGCGGTCTTCCGGTCTGGCGGCCAAATGTGACTAAGTTGTTTATTACTACAATCCGCCGAACCGAGACTTCGTTGCGTCCTCATCAGGTCGCAACAGGTTTCATATATTAAAAGAGTGAATTTTTGTGACATTTCGAGAATTGAGAAATCTCATTTTCTGTTCGAATTACTTCAAAGCCTCGGACCACTGAGATCTCATCGACGGATCTGAGAACAAGGGAAATTTAAGGTTGATAAAGTGAGGTAAATTGAATTTTTTTTATTCAATGTGTTACTCTTACAATTATAAAAATAACAGAGAGAAAAAAATTACGGTGTTGAGTTTGTCAGACCCCACTAGACTAATTCAGGGTTAATCGTGCACCGACGCCACTTGCGACGCACATTTCGCTCGATAAAAAAACCAGTGGAAAAAAAAATTCAGATGCAGTAGACTCGAAGGTCACGCGACAGTATCGCTGATTTACGAGGATCGTGATCGCCCTGGATATCGCGACTCCATCTACGAGGGGTGCAACGCGACGATCGAAGGTCGGGGGTGCGATTACACCAGGCTACGCAACCTCCGACGTAATTGGGCCTCGCGTTTTTTCATTGTACTCTCGTTTATCTTAACTTTATCGATTTCGATGATTATCTTACGTTCACTTTTCTTCGAGGAAAAATTGTCTTCTAGACTCTGCTGGCACAGTAGAATTCGTTTATATATTTTAATTAAAATAGTTCATTTTAATCGAGGGACTTTTTTGAAGTTACAAGTTTTGAGGGTATTTTTAAAGTTAAAATTCGTGTTCCGTACGGAACAACGGTTCCCAAAAAATCATAAAACGGCCCTGACCGAGCCTCGACGCACAGGATTAACGGGACCGTTATTATCGTCCCGATCGGCAGCGTAACACATTTTTTACTACCCGTTATACCTGTCCTCTAATTAGCGACCTAGTCTTTTCCTTCTCCGATGTTCGATTTCCTCTTCTTCTGGGATTTTCCAAAACTCTAGCCACCTCGACCTTCCATCCCTACTTTTACCCTTTCCCTATCCTCTTGCAAAGATCCTAAGACCAATCACCGAATTTCTATCGTTCCAATATTCTACCCCCAGATTTTAACTCCGC
>NW_017105159.1:0-2718 GCF_001263275.1 Habropoda laboriosa
CATACTGCGGCGAATTTCGTACTTTAATGCTGTTTGATTCCGCTATGCATTCTGGACATCGGCGTCGAATTTTCTCTCTACGATGATGGGGGCAGATACAGCTTACTAAATTTTTCGACTTTAAAAATAATTCCTAAAACTAAATGTTACCAACGAAATCTTACCATTTTTTGGTACCGAATACAAAGGTGTGAGCGCAAACGGTTCCCGTGTACCAGTTAAACGAAGCGAATATACACATATAACGTCGCGCTTGGAGATAGTATTTCTTCGCGATTGTCAGGTTGCCGTGTTACTGTTAATCGAAGCGAATATACACATATAACGTCGCGCTTGGAGATAGTATTTCTTCGCGATTGTCAGGTTGCCGTGTTACTGTTAATCGAAGCGAATATACACATATAACGTCGCGCTTGGAGATAGTATTTCTTCGCGATTGTCAGGTTGCCGTGTTACTGTTAATCGAAGCGAATATACACATATAACGTCGCGCTTGGAGATAGTATTTCTTCGCGATTGTCAGGTTGCCGTGTTACTGTTAATCGAAGCGAATATACACATATAACGTCGCGCTTGGAGATAGTATTTCTTCGCGATTGTCAGGTTGCCGTGTTACTGTTAATCGAAGCGAATATACACATATAACGTCGCGCTTGGAGATAGTATTTCTTCGCGATTGTCAGGTTGCCGTGTTACTGTTAATCGAAGCGAATATACACATATAACGTCGCGCTTGGAGATAGTATTTCTTCGCGATTGTCAGGTTGCCGTGTTACTGTTAATCGAAGCGAATATACACATATAACGTCGCGCTTGGAGATAGTATTTCTTCGCGATTGTCAGGTTGCCGTGTTACTGTTAATCGAAGCGAATATACACATATAACGTCGCGCTTGGAGATAGTATTTCTTCGCGATTGTCAGGTTGCCGTGTTACTGTTAATCGAAGCGAATATACACATATAACGTCGCGCTTGGAGATAGTATTTCTTCGCGATTGTCAGGTTGCCGTGTTACTGTTAATCGAAGCGAATATACACATATAACGTCGCGCTTGGAGATAGTATTTCTTCGCGATTGTCAGGTTGCCGTGTTACTGTTAATCGAAGCGAATATACACATATAACGTCGCGCTTGGAGATAGTATTTCTTCGCGATTGTCAGGTTGCCGTGTTACTGTTAATCGAAGCGAATATACACATATAACGTCGCGCTTGGAGATAGTATTTCTTCGCGATTGTCAGGTTGCCGTGTTACTGTTAATCGAAGCGAATATACACATATAACGTCGCGCTTGGAGATAGTATTTCTTCGCGATTGTCAGGTTGCCGTGTTACTGTTAATCGAAGCGAATATACACATATAACGTCGCGCTTGGAGATAGTATTTCTTCGCGATTGTCAGGTTGCCGTGTTACTGTTAATCGAAGCGAATATACACATATAACGTCGCGCTTGGAGATAGTATTTCTTCGCGATTGTCAGGTTGCCGTGTTACTGTTAATCGAAGCGAATATACACATATAACGTCGCGCTTGGAGATAGTATTTCTTCGCGATTGTCAGGTTGCCGTGTTACTGTTAATCGAAGCGAATATACACATATAACGTCGCGCTTGGAGATAGTATTTCTTCGCGATTGTCAGGTTGCCGTGTTACTGTTAATCGAAGCGAATATACACATATAACGTCGCGCTTGGAGATAGTATTTCTTCGCGATTGTCAGGTTGCCGTGTTACTGTTAATCGAAGCGAATATACACATATAACGTCGCGCTTGGAGATAGTATTTCTTCGCGATTGTCAGGTTGCCGTGTTACTGTTAATCGAAGCGAATATACACATATAACGTCGCGCTTGGAGATAGTATTTCTTCGCGATTGTCAGGTTGCCGTGTTACTGTTAATCGAAGCGAATATACACATATAACGTCGCGCTTGGAGATAGTATTTCTTCGCGATTGTCAGGTTGCCGTGTTACTGTTAATCGAAGCGAATATACACATATAACGTCGCGCTTGGAGATAGTATTTCTTCGCGATTGTCAGGTTGCCGTGTTACTGTTAATCGAAGCGAATATACACATATAACGTCGCGCTTGGAGATAGTATTTCTTCGCGATTGTCAGGTTGCCGTGTTACTGTTAATCGAAGCGAATATACACATATAACGTCGCGCTTGGAGATAGTATTTCTTCGCGATTGTCAGGTTGCCGTGTTACTGTTAATCGAAGCGAATATACACATATAACGTCGCGCTTGGAGATAGTATTTCTTCGCGATTGTCAGGTTGCCGTGTTACTGTTAATCGAAGCGAATATACACATATAACGTCGCGCTTGGAGATAGTATTTCTTCGCGATTGTCAGGTTGCCGTGTTACTGTTAATCGAAGCGAATATACACATATAACGTCGCACATGGTTATAGTAGTTCTGCGCGACCTTCGCAAATCATACTGGGAGGATTTTCTCCCTCTAAATGGCTTACGGTTCTGCTATGCATATTGGACGCCGCCGTCGAATTTTCGAACTACGATGTGGGGGAAAATACAAAAAACTTAATATTTCGTCGTTAGACAGAATTCCAACAAGAAAATGTTCCCAACGAAAACATACCTTTTTTTGGTACCGAATACAAAGGTGTGATTTGTTTTTTCAACAGCTCAAATGGTTCCCGTGTTACTGTTAAACGAAGCGAATATACACATATTACGTGGCGCTTG
>NW_017105160.1:0-294 GCF_001263275.1 Habropoda laboriosa
GTCGAATTTTCGAACTACGATGTGGGGGAAAATCCAGATAATTAAGTATTTCGACGCAAAAATATTTGCTAAAACTAAATGTGACAAAAGAAATCCTCCAATTTTTTGATTCCGAATATAAAGGTGTTCTTGGTTCTTCAATATCTCACACGGTTGCCGCGTTACTGTTAAACGATACGAATATACACCTACAACGTCGGCTAAGCAATAGTTGTTCTCCGCGACTTTCATATAACATACGTCGGCAACTCTCGTACTCTAAATGGCGTACGATTCTGCTATGTATTCTGGACG
>NW_017105161.1:0-12745 GCF_001263275.1 Habropoda laboriosa
GATACAGTGGCTCCGTCCCCTGCGTGACATGAATCTATATAGGCAATTCAAAAATCCGTCGGTAGACAAGTCTGTGGCTAGTTCGATGTGTATTGCTTTCGTGCTAAAACAAACGAAGATGGATATATAGGATTTGTAGGTTGCTCGCGCTCGTCCCCTTTCCTTGAGCATGAATGGCCCGGCGTAGTCAATCCCGCAGGTAGAAAACGCTCGTGCCGGGGTTACACGGGCGGCGGGCAAGTTTCCCATTAAATTGTTCGTACCTGTTGGGCGAACTCTAAAGCACTTGATGCACTGATGTAATATTTTTTTTTTACTACCTGTTTGCCCGTTATTGGCCAAAATCGTGCGCGTAGTGATGCTAAGGTTAATTGGTGACCGGAATGGAGTAATCTACGATGCTCGTGCTCGACTATGAGCTTAGTGAGTGGGTGCTTCGCGGGTAGGATCATTGGGTGTTTGTGCTCGTATGCGATAGGTGCGTTATCGAGGCGACCGCCCACCCTGATTACTCCGGCGTTATCTAAAAATGGGCTCAAAGCCCTCAGCACGCTTCGAGGGTTCAGAGACCGTTTTTTAATTAACGCGTCTACTTCCAAGTTGAACTGATCTCTTTGAGCGAGTTTTACTAATGCTATTTCGGCGTCGATTAACTCGCGTGTGGTTAGGTACCGCGGATTCAACGGATTCGCTTGTGAGGCTGGATGCGTTAACGATTCTTGTCCAACCTTGCGTCGAAATCTTAAACAGTACGCCGTGATTCTACGCAGTGTTGAGTAATTAGAGTATCGCGACAGAAGGTCGAAGGGTTTGTCAGCCTTGCTGGTTGACGCTAGACAGGTTGCCTTGACTTTCCGTACCTCAGGTATATCTTGAGGGGAAGGTTGTACCGAAGGCCATTGACGGCCTTCTGTGCAAGCCAGTACGGACCGAACCACCATAATTCGCAATTTGTCAAAGACTTAGTGTTAGCGCCGCGCGAAATTATGTCCGCGGGATTGTCGTTCGAAGATACGTGATTCCAAACACCGCGCGCCGTCAGCTGCTGTATCTCCGAGACTCTATTGGCTACGTATTTGGTCCATTTACTCGGAGGGCTCTTGAGCCATGCTAGCACAATTGTCGAATCGGACCAATAAAATTCATCCGTAATGGACATTTGTAGTGCGCCTTTAGCCTTCGATGTTAACTGGGAGGCAAGAAGTGCCCCACAAAGTTCCAATCGCGGTAAGGTTGTTGACCTGAGCGGCGCTACTCGGGACTTCGCGCACAACAATCGGGCCGTCGAGGCTCCGGCTTTGTCTACCGTACGCAGGTATACGCAGCTCCCGTACGCCTTTTCTGAAGCATCCGAGAAGGCATGCAGTTCGATGCGATCACTATCGTGACTGATTACATGACGCGAAATTGATATTGAGGAAATTGTTTGCAATTCCTCCCGAAAGGCTGACCACTGCGTGTGGAGATCTTGAGGAAGTGTCTCATCCCAATTTATTTTCAGTTGCCATAAAGACTGCATGAACAACTTCGCCTTCGTCACTATCGACCCTATTAATCCGAGAGGATCGAAAATTTGTGCAATTTCCGACAATACGGTGCGTTTAGTAGTGCGTCCCGACGATTGCTTCCCGATGGAATACCGAAGGTCGTCGGTGCGGGTCATCCATAACAACCCTAATGTTTTTGGATCTTGATCCGCTGCTCTAATTTCTATTGACTCTTGGTGAGGATGTTGTGATCCTAACGTCTCGCTATCGTTGCTTGCCCATTTTCGTAACGAGAATCCTGCCCGCGCGAGGATTTCGGTTAAGTCCTTCCGTATTTTTATGGCGTTTGAAATAGTTTCGCAGCCGGTTAGCAGATCGTCGACGTAGAAATCGTTGACTATCGCGCGACTTGCTGCTGGGAACGCGTGGGCATGATCGAGACCGATCTGCTTTAGTACGCGGGTGGCTAAAAATGAGGCTGATGCAGTACCATATGTTACGGTATTTAGCTGATACACTTTGATGGGTGCGTTGCCACTCGGTCGCCACAAGATTCGTTGAAAATTGCGGTGCTCCGGGTGCACGAGAATTTGCCTATACATTTTTTCTATATCCGCCGAGAGTACGAAGCGGTGTTTGCGGAAACGAATGAGGATTGAAAACAGGTCGCTTTGTACGGTTGGCCCTACTAGTTGCGCATCGTTTAATGATACGCCTGATGAACCCTTTGCCGATCCGTCGAAAACGACCCGAATCTTCGTGGTGCTAGATTGTTTAAAGACAGCATGATGGGGTAGATAGAAGTTTGGTTCCGTGCAGATTACTTTCTGGTCTGTCAGTTGCGTCATGTGTCCTAGTGTATTGTACTCAGTCATGAATTCAGTGTACAGTCTATTAAGCTCTAAGTTTTTCGAAAATCTACGTTCCATTCCTAATAAACGGTTTTTGGCTTGTGTGCGCGATTGTCCGAGTTCGCCTAGTTTGCTATTGAATGGAATTTTAACTATGTATCGTCCCGTTTCGTCTCGTGTCGTCGTGAGATCAAAGTGCGTCTCGCTGGGATCGGTCGAACTACCTGAGGTTTCTATTGACGAGGGTTGTACTTCTTCAATTTCCCAAAATTGGGAAATCGTTCTATTCAAGTCTGTGGTCATCACTGAGTGGCAGGTGCTTCTGTTCGTAGGATGAGGGCTAATCAAACTGATTACACTACCGCCCAAAACCCAGCCTAATCTAGTCTTCTGCCACACCAGGTCGCTTGAGTCTACTCTTTGTTGTCCAATGCACAGCAATTTCCAAAATAGACCGGCTCCTATCAATAAATCTATGCGCGATTTTTTGTTGAACTGCGGATCGGCGAGCGTGATGTTTGGTGGCACGCAGATTTTTAGGAAATTGGTAGGCAAGTTCGGCATATCGTCAGTAATGTCCTTAATTACTAGACACGAGAGGTTCGTGCGAAACTTGTTGTCCCGCGAATGAATTACTACGTCTGATTTATATTGAATTGTCTTCGATGCTCTGCCGAGACCGCCGACAACTGTCTTTATAGGAGAACGCGAAAATCCTAATTTATTAGATAGCTCTTCTGTCACGAAGTGTTCTTGCGATCCTACGTCTAATAACGCGCGACATTCATGCCTTTTACCGTTCCTATCCTCTACATAAACGATCGCGGTCGATAGGACCGTATACTCTATCGCAGTACTCACGGAATTTGACACGCACGATGGTATGGGGCTATCTGATGAATCTACGGATGCTATCTCTTGGGCCGGCTCTTCTCGATGAAGAAGAGTATGGTGTTTTTTCCCACATTTCCTACACATTCCACGCGTACAATTTTTGATACTATGCCCTTGTTGGAGACAATTGAAACACAATCGGAGGCGTTTAATTGTTTCATGCCGTTCAAGGGCTGGCAGTGCCTTTAACTGCCCGCATTGTTGTAGCAGGTGCTCACCTTTGCATAGTGCGCATTGATTGCGCGTACTCGAAGCGTGAGCGGCTACCGTTTCCGACCTGCCCTGAAATCTATGCGCGCGACCCTTCTTAGCCTGCTCGGATACCTGCGCGATCGTCTGTGGGTTCGTGGCTGCCCGTTCGAGTCTTTTTGCCTGTTGTTCAATAAACTCGACGAAGTCATTGAACTTCTGTTTACGTATCGCGTTTGTAGCACGCATGTCCCATGCCTCGAAGGTTTTCGAATCTAATTTTTTAGCTAGCATGATGATCATTAGTGTGTCCCATGCCTCAATCGGTTCGCCTAATGCACCTAACGCGACCAATTGATTGTTGGCCTTGTCAATGAATTCTCGAAGCGAAGAACTAGTTTGTGCCGCGATATTCGGTATTTCTAAGAGCGAATTTACATGATGATGGATCAACGAATCGGGATCTTCAAATCGTCTTTTCAAATTGGCCCAAGCAAGTTTGTAATTCGTGTCAGAAACAGCCAGTGTTTCTATGGTGCGCGCGGCCGCACCCTTTAACGCCGAAGTTAAATAATGGAATCGTTGTATGTCTGTAAGCGATTTGTTATTGTGCACCATTGTCGAAAATGTATCGCGGAAACGTACCCAATGATCGTACTTTCCGTCAAAACTCGGTAGTGTGATGATCGGTAGTCTTGGAGCGCCTTGCGGTTCCATAGCTGCCGTGGGCACGGTGCTCGTAGACGCGGTGAGCTCTCGGGGCCCGCGCAAATTCGCGATAAGCGTTTCCGCTTGCGCAATTAGGGGAAAAAATACGTCTTCAAAGGCATCCCGTTCATCAAGGTGTTGTGTTTCAGAGTCCGAACCCGTCACAAGTATTTCGATTTTTGATTGAATACTATCAAATTTAGCGTGCAAATCTTCGTATGCTTTAACCTTTCTTTCTAATGCATCCGCGTTCATGTCGCCCGACGACGATTCGATAAAGCGCTTGAAACGAGTTAGCCTTGCTTTAATGGCTCCCCGTTCGGCAACTAATTGCTTTAGCGGGCTTTCTATTTCTATATAAATACGATATCGCAAGTAGAAATGAGTAAGGACTTACGAAGGGAGACAGAGTGCAAGAGTGGTGACGCTGCTTTGCCCAGTCCTCTAGATTCAGCTGAATCTCCGCTGCTGTGGTCCGGAACCGCTTGCTATCTTGTCCAGGGGCGTGACGCTCGCCGTAGATGATGGTGTTCAATGCATATTGTTTATGCTCGTGGTAATGATTCGCAAATCTATTGTCGAGCCTTGTTGAGTTTGCACGTGGTGTGCCGACTTTATTTTTATTTGACTTCTCGAAGGACCACCCCGATATCTTCAGGGAACAAATTCTATTTATTTTCCACGTCGCACTGGACTTCAAGAAATAGACTATATATTCTACTAGGATTCTAAGTGGTAACTTGCTGCTGTTCTTGGCTGAACTGACTCTCGTTTTTCGTCTTGAGCGTCTTCGAGACGCGTCCAACTAAAGACACGCTGATTGGCAGATAATTCTGAAAATTACCTACCAATCAGCTCATCTAGCCGTGCTGCCCACGCCCTTCCAGTGCGCCCTTAGCGCGATCTTTCTGGAAGGGTGGGAGACGGTTATAAGGGGGGCGAAAGTTAGTAACAATCCGGGAATTTCCTCTGGGTGACTGGTCGGTGAAAATACCGGCATGGCCAGTTGTACCCTTCGGAGTTCGTAATTTATGGCATGTCCTTCAGCTATCGAGCGCGAGGAGACACGACTTTCTAAAAAATATAACGAACTAATTGCCTTGCCCCGGCAGGATGGCCGGAAACGCGTATGAATGGAAAAGCAAATTCTGCAACTCAAAAATAGCCGTTCGGTACGGTCGTGCCATAAATCGTGCCAACGAAGCTCTAACAGTATACTGTTTACACTAATAAAACATGTCTTTGTTAACAGGTGCAGAAGGTGCTATGAGCATGTAAGTCTAATCACCGTCTTGAGTTGCAATACTCCGCAGGTAATTTTTCCTTGCTGTAAATAATTGCACTGAGAATTTGACAAAAGCCATGTAATTGACCTTATTACATATGAGGATATTCCAATTGTTAGTGCAGGCTGTAAATAGTGAGTACCTGTACTCGCCGTATTTGGGGCAGTGGAACATGATATGCTCCACTGTCTCCACCACATCATTTCAAAACGGACAGCACTCCGAACAATTTACGCCCCGTGTTTTTAAACTATAGTTGATAGAACCATAACCAGTGAGTAAATAAGTGCACAATCTGGGCGGAACAAACCAGTAATTTAATTCGCTGAATGTTACATTTGGTATGAATTTATGTGTGATACGTCCATGAGTTTCATTGTTCCAGTTAATCTGCCATTCCCTGAATAATTCTGTTTCAATTTTCGTAATTTCCTCTGCAATAATTTTGGGGCTAATCTCATTTACGGTAGGCTGAAAACTATAATTCTTCCAAAAAACTTGTGAATTTCTTTTAACTTTTCTTACTAAGGCGAATTTACAAATTTCCAGATTGATAGGCAGATAACTTCCAATAACCTGCATGGCAGCGGTGGACACGGTTCTACATGCCTTCGTTAAGACAATTAACATGGCTCTTTGTGCTGCAAAAATGTGTCTCTTAATCATTGCATGTTCAACTTTATCGTACCAGATAATGGATCCATAATTCATGATAGGTAAGAAGACTGCGCGATATAGTGTATTAAGTATAGGCTTTTTAATTCCCCATTCTTCGTGAGCGTGCCTTTTTATTGACATTACATATTTTACTAATCTGTTTCTAATAATTTTAACGTGTGTATTGAAATTCATCTTATTATCAATGTATATCCCTAAGTATTTATATACTTCTACATATTTAACTTTAGTGCTATTTAATTTTATGTTCGGCATCCTCTCCTGATCAAACTTACCCTTCGTCATCATGGCTTGAATTTTATTGATTGAGATCTTTAATTTGTTCAAAGCACACCAGTTTTCCAGTTTCGTGCAAGAGGTGTTTAGAAGCTCTTCAAGTGCATTCCTACTGTTACCTTTGACTAGGAAAACCAAATCGTCAGCGTAGGCAATAAACTGTACTTCATTCTCATCATAAGTCTGTTCAAGGTCTATCAGGAGGGTGTCAAGGCACCAGTTTCACGCTAAAGGACCGATCACAGAGCCCTGTGGGCAGCCACATTGCACAGTGTAAGAGATCGTTTCGAACTTATTACTAGCCTGTAGTTTTCTATTCTTAAAATAATTGTCTACGAGAGTTAATAAACTAGTACTGCATTTTGCATTTCTAAGCTGTGCTATTATGGCAGCCCACCAAATGGAGTCGAATGCTCCTTCAATATTAATAAATAAAGCAACCACATATTTCTTATTTGAGGAACCGACATCATCCTTGAAGGCCAGTAGAGCATCCTCAGTAGAAAGACCCCTCTTGAAACCGTACTGAAGCCAAGCCTACTATCGAGGTTATTTGCTATGTATTTTATTTGGATTCTATTAGTGATGATTCTTTCGAAAATTTTATTAAAGACAGATAATAGAGCGATTGGTCTATAGGAAGACACAGATTCCTTATCTGCATCAATGCTTTTAGGAATGATAATCAAATTTGAAATTTTCCATTCTTCCGGAAACTGGGACTCCCTAAGGCACTTGTTGTAAAGAATATACCTATGTTCCGTCGCGCAGGTACGGAACGCATGGGGTCTTCGTTGACCGGGTTTATGGCACGCTCGCACAAGAAGGTTATTTTTGAGAACAAAGACGCTTCGTAGCTCCGCGAAAAAATAAGTAATTTCTTAGAGAACAATGCCTTTAGAATTTCGACTTATCCGCGTCCTCAATAACCGAAGACGTGTCATAAACCAGGTATTCCTGAAGGGTCAATCCACACGCGCGTATAACGGCACTTTCGGCCGAGGGTTGACCTGGCGGGAATTTCCGACGCGTCACCGAAGGACAGCGAAGATTCCACGCACCCGCAGGTAGGGCCCTACTCCTTCCAAGAAAAAGTGCGCTAAGGGCGCAATGGAAGGATGAGTGCCACTCAAGGGGGACGTTGATTGGTAATTTGTGCGTACGTAAAAAACCAATCAGCGTGCCTCCTTGTACTTGGCGGGGGAGTCACGGCGGACCCCGGAAAAAATTCGGCAATCGAGAGACATTCGCAAGGAGTCACTCGTGTGAACAACACACACACACAGTTTCCAATCGTACGAGGAGACACCAGAGTCTTCGAATCGCGAACGATCATACGAGTCTAAAACAAAGTCGTCAATCGCATCGTGACGCAGGTTTGCTAACGTTCGAGCAAAGTAAACCTTTGAACTAATTACCCAATATTAATTTGGCGGGTTAGGTCGTGAGCACGAACAATTTTGAAACGATCAAACGCCATCGCGACGCGACACCTAACCTAACCTCAAAACAAATTAAGTGCTCCGTGTCTACGTCAGTTAGATCTAAAACGAACAATTTTGAAACGATCAAACGCCATCGCGTCGCGACACCTAACCTAACCTCAAAACAAATTAAGTGCTCCGTGTCTACGTCAGTTAGATCTAAAGTCTCTATTCGATCGTTATTAATAACCGCTGCAACCCAAGGGTTCTCAGCCCTCGGCTGTATCACCGTAGAGTTAGGAGCACCATACCCTCTAGTTTTGCCCTTATACGCATATGGTTTCTGAATGCAGATTAGATCCATTTTATCTTCAGACATGATTCTTCTTATCTGCGCTGCATCTGCCAAAGACCTTTGAGCATTGATCTGGCCCACTCTTAGCTCCATTGGATTTTGTTGTTATACAGCTCCACGTGCCGCAGGTACTCCGAACACTGTTTATTTCTGACATTATGATAAACATCCCTACGCTTACCCCTAGTGCAATTTATACATCTAGGATGATCCTTTTTGGTACATTCATCTCTATTGAGCTCTGTACTACCACAGTGTTCACACACCTGCTCTTCAGCACTACAAAATTTCGCCATTTGACCATATCCACAGCACTTGAAACACCTTATAATGTTGATGTACTCCTTTACTCTATAAGTACGCCAGTACATGAACACCCTCTCCGTGTCTAGCAGATAATTAAACATACGAGCAGGTAGTTGAACAATCCAGTTGACCCGATCGTTGTTTCTAGATTTAAAACTATGCCGAAAGTTTATTTGTTCCTTAAGGTCTTTAATATCTTTGCCGAATGTATCGGTCAAGTTTTTAATAATCAGGTCGTCTTTGAGGTCATCTGGTTTGTATTCCTTCTCAACATCGTAGATGATCAAACTGGGATTGAACTTCTTTGGCTCAACCGTTTTTAATCCCATTTTAGTAAGGTTAGTGTCTTTAATGATTTTAACTTCCTCTTTACTACCGACTTCGAGAACTACACCCTTGGTTCTCATTTGTCTCATATTCCTGACCTTAAGTTTATTTCTCTTTTTGCTGAGTAATTCGGCAACCTTCACCTTAAGCTCGTCATTCGATCTCTTATCATTATCATCTTTGGGTTTTATGATGATAACTTCGTAATTGTCTTTCTTTTTTTCAGGTAGCTGCGTAGCTCCCCCGGATCGAGATCGTGTACCACTTCGAGGACCTGTACTAACATTACCAGGAACAGGACCAGCTCCAGCAGCAGCTTGCGCGTAAGAAGTAACCTGGTATTCCTTACATTCGCTAAGAATGGTTCCCAATTTCGTTCGTTCCATAATCTCGTTTTGGAGCTTAGACTCCAAAATTGACCATTTAGCCATAATAAACTTAATGGCATTTTTATTTATCTTATTTGCTTCATTAAGCGGGTAAGATTCTAGAGATTCTCTTTCTGTCCTTAAATCGTCAAAAACAAGTGGCTTTTGCGGAGCCTCTTCCGAGACCTCTCTATCTTTTTTTCTTCTCTTTATAGCGTTGACTGTCTCATCAGGCAGAGAAGAAATGGACGTTTGCCGACTTGATCGTCCATTACGAGATCCTTGCGCCGACCCTCAGTGCATACCCTCTCAATTTCCGCATCGCTCAAAGGTTTTTTGGTGTGGAAATCGTGATCCATATTATAATGTTTTAAGTATTACGCCGGTGTGCCCATTATGGGAGCCCAGAGCGCAGGTGGGCATCTATCCCCGCCGGAATTTTTCCCTAGTTATACATGCAAAAGCTGAGAAGTGGTTTGTCAGGTGACCAGCCCTATCTGCACGGAAGTGACTCTATAAAAATGTTAATATGTAGATGCTAAAGGTTTAACGTCACCCCTATTACCGAGACACGCCATGTCCGTCACGACTTTACATCTCGGCCTCAGGCTAGACGGTGCCATATTTATCCCCATGGCTAGGATATGAGGAAATAATGGTCAGTTAATCCTCCATACGTGCGCCCGGGGGACCGACTTCAACTCCCGGATAGGCTCCGTACGAGGTGGCGGCAGCGGTTCTTCCACATTGAACTTGCTATTTCACACGGACTTTGCGTGCTCTTCCCCGACTTACCCTCCCGTCTATTACGTAGCAGAGGTTAGGTACTAACTTATCGCCATCCCACGGTCATGGGTCTATTACTCCCACTTGGTTAGTCTTCGGGCTATTTCCATCGGCCCCCTGACCGCACCCCATTCATTCATCCACATTCACACACGCACGCATACACCTGAAAAAAAAAAGATCCCAAACCTAAACTCTACCACTCACCTCGTTCGCCTTCTTTCCAGCCGAAGCTGAAAAGAAGCCCAGGAGCCCCACGAGGAGGTGAAGTGAGTGGATTTGGCCAAGCCGGGCCCCCAATTTCGCCGAAATTCGCCGCCCTGGGCCTCGCCTAAAGACGAGTTCCAGTTTGGCGAACATCAGCTTCATCGGGGTTTTCGACTCCAGCTTTCGCCGGAGACTTTTACTACTTCGAGGAAGTATTATTGTAATACTTTATATTTACTAAAGGTTAGGTATAATACTTTTGTTCATAAATTTTGTAGAATTAATTACGTTAAATTTATTTATTTCCTCGAGTGTAGTCTTGCGAAAAGAAAGTTATTTTATTTCAGGTCTCTTTGCCGTCAGGGTTAGAATCCTGACGTTGCCCGTCCCTGCCCCGTGGAGGCGGACCTGTTTATCTACTTTAATTTGAATTTCTTATTATTGTTTTCTTCCAAAGAAGTCTAATGCTGTTCTTTTTATTTCTTTTCCTAAAATTTCTTTCTTTATTTTTAGATGCTGCGAACAAACATCCGTTACACTTAGAAGCACGTATACGTACGTCCATGTACATACACATACACATGTACGTGGAGCTGTGCAACGAGGTAAGTATTTCATAATCTTGTGTAATATTTACATTAGTTTATATTGGTCTATGTTATGCCGGTGCTACGGCTATGTACAGGTAGGTTTAAATTTAAACGCCATCGCGAGTCTGGATACTCCGCAAGTAGATCTTTCTTTAAGTAAAAAGTTTTGCCGAAAATTTGACGAAAGCTATGTAGTTTTCTTTAGTACATATAAGAGTGTTCCAGTTATTTACACAATTGTTTAAAATTGAGTAACGATACGGACTATATCTGGGACAGTGGAACATGATATGTTCCACTGTTTTCACCACATTGTCGCAGAACGGACAATACTTCGAGCAATCAACGCCTCGAACTTTTAGGCTATAATTTATTGAACCGTATCCAGTCAGCAAGTATGTACATAGTCTATGTGGAACAAACCAAAGGTTCAAATTACTAAAAGTAACATTTGGAATAAATTTATGAGTAATACGGCCATGTGTTTCGTTATCCCAACTGCTCTGCCAATTCTTAATTATTTCTATTTCGACCTTGGCAATTTCTTCCACAATAGTGTCAGGTGTAGTCTCGTTTTCCGTCAGCTGAAAGTTATAAGTTTTCCAAAAAGCGTGTGTATTTCTCTTTATTTTTCTGACCAAAGCAAATTTAATAATTTCGAGGTCTATCGGTAGATAGCCTCCAATGACTTGCATTGCGACGGTTGATACAGTTCTGCATGACTTCGTAAGGAGGATCAGCATCGCTCTTTGAGCTGCGAAAATGTGGCGTTTGGTCATTGCATGATCAACTTTGTCATACCAAATGATGGATCCATATGTTATTATTGGGATAAATACTGCCCGATATAATGTATTCAGGATGGGCTTTTTAATTCCTCATTCCTCATGCGCATGCCTTTTTATTACCATAACATATTTTACAAGTCTATTACGTATATTTTTGAAATGTGCGTTGAAATTCATTTTGTTATCCATGTATATTCCTAGATATTTATATACTTCAACATATTTAATTTTGAAGCCGTTAATTTTTATATTTGGCATTCTTTCCTTGTCAAACCTACCTTTCATCAGCATAGCCTGCGATTTTTTAATCGATATTTTTAATTTGTTGAGGGTACACCAGCTCTCCAGTTTTGCACATGAGGAGCTCAAGAGCTTTTCCAGTGCATTTCTGCTGTTGCCTTTCACATGAAACACCAGATCATCAGCATAAGCTATAACCTGAATATCATTCTCATCATAAGATAATTGAAGTTCCGTCAGTAGGGTATCAAGGCACCAGTTCCAAGCGAGAGGTCCGATCACTGAGCCCTGTGGGCAGCCACGTTGCACTGTATAAGATATCGTTTGAAACTTATTGCTAACCTGTAGTTTCCTGTCCTTAAAATAATTGTCTATAAGTGCTATTAGTGTATAACTGCACTGTGCATTTCTCAGTTGTGCTTTAATGGCAGCTCACCAAATTGAGTCAAAAGCTCCTTCAATGTCCACAAACAAGGCCACCACATATTTCTTATTGGAGGAACCGGCACCATCCTTAAAGGCTAACAGCGCGTCTTCAGTGGACAGACCTTTCCTAAAACCATACTGAAGCTTGCTGTCGAGGTTGTTTTCCATGTATTTAATTTGTATTCTGTTAGTTATTATTCTTTCAAAAATTTTGTTTAAAACGGACAGAAGTGCAAATCTGCAAGTGCTATCTGCGTCTGTACTTTTCGGGATGATAATTAAATTAGAAATTTTCCAAACATCTGGAAACAGAGAGTCCCTAAGGCATTTGTTGTATAAAAGGTGCAATACTTCACTTTTGTACATCCATAATTTTTTTACTATTTTAGGCCCAAAGCCATCAAGCCCAGGCGCTCTTTTATTTTTACAACGCTTAACCGCATTTTCGATCTCTTCGTGTTTTATGTCCTCCTCGAGGTCAAAGTTAACATAACGGTCATTCGCCTCTCTTATTTCTTTATGCCATTGTATTTCATTGTCTCTGCAATCTCTAGGAGCA
>NW_017105162.1:0-899 GCF_001263275.1 Habropoda laboriosa
CCACCATCGTAGATTTAAAATTCGGCGCCGTTGTCCAGAATGCGTAGCAGAATCGTACTCCATGTGGAGTACTCGTATCGTACCGGTACGTTTCGTGAAAATGGAGAAGGAATACTATCTCCAAGCGCTACGTTATAGGTGTATATTCGCTTTCTTTAACATTAACACGGTAACCTTTTGAGCTATTGAAAAAACAAACAACACCTTTGTATTCGGGATCAATAGAATGTAAGATTTCAGTTGGGAACCGTCAGTTGCAGCAATTTTTTTGAATGTCGGTATAATTTATTATCTGTATTTACCCCCACTTCGTAGTTCGAAAATTCGACGCCGGCGTCCAGAATGCATAGCAGAATCAAACACCATTTAGATTACGAATATCGCCGCAGAAGGTTAGGTGAAAGTCGCGAAGAAATTGCATTACCGAGCCGCGTTATATTTGTATATTCGCTTCGTTTGTCAGTAACATGGGAAAAGTGTGAGATATTGAAGAACCAAGCACTCCTTTATATTCGGGATCAAAAAATTTTACGATTTCTTTGGTTACATTTAGCCGAAAGAATTATATTTAAAGTCGAAATATTTATATTACCTGTATTTTCCCCCAAATCGTGGTTCGTAAATTCGGCGCCGATGTCCAGAATGCATAGCAGAATCGTACTCCATTTAGAGTAAGAGTATCGTACCGGTACGTTACGTGAAAATCGTGAATAAATACTATCTCCACTCGCGTCGATATATGTGTATATTCGCTTCGTTTAACAGTAACACGGGAACCGCCTGTGCTATTGAAAAAATTAACCACACCTTTGTTTTCGGTACCAAAAAATGGTAACCTTTCGTTGGCCTCATTTAGATTTAGGAATTACTTTTAACTTCGAAATATTTAGTTATTTGTA
>NW_017105163.1:0-304 GCF_001263275.1 Habropoda laboriosa
ATAAAGAGAAAACAGTCGTGTGCAGTTCTGCAAAACTTGGTTTGTCGCGAGAAAACAGCAGTAATTCAGTTTCTATTCGTGATAACACGTTTACCGTGTCGAAACGAGCATAATAAAGAGAAAACAGATGTTTGCAGTACTGCGAAACGTGGTTTGTCCCGAGATGACAGCAGTATTTCAGTTTATCTTCGTTAAAACACGTTTTACTTGGCGAAACATGCAAAATAAAGAGAAAAATTAGTGTGCAGTACTGCAAAACGTGGTTGGTCGCAAGAAAACAGCAGTGTTTCAGTTTATATTCGTT
>NW_017105164.1:0-500 GCF_001263275.1 Habropoda laboriosa
AAATATTTAAGTATCTGTATTTGCCCCCGCCATCGTATTTCGAAAATTCGACGCCGATGTCCAAACTGCATGGCAGAATCGTACTCCATTTCCAGTAGGAGTATCGTACCGGTAAGTTACCTGAAAATCACGAAGAAATACTATCTCCAAGCGCGACGTAATATGTGTATATTCGCTGCTTTTTACAGTAACACGGGAACCGTTTGAGCTATTGAAAAAACAAACCACAACGATGTATACGTTATTAAAAAATGGTAAGATATCGTTGGTCACATTTTGTTTTAGGAATTATTTTTAATGTCGGAATATTTAATTATGTGTATTTTCCCCCACAGCGTAGTTCGAAAATTCGGCGACGGATTCCAGAATGCACAGCAGAACCGTACGCCAAGAGAAGCTGAATCGTCCCAGTATGATATGCGAAGGCCGCGAAGAAATACTATAACCATGTGCGGCGTTATACGTGTAGATTCGCTTCGTTTAACAGTAAAAGGGCAACG
>NW_017105165.1:0-377 GCF_001263275.1 Habropoda laboriosa
GGAATTATTTTTAATGTCGAAATATTTAATTATATGTATTTGCCCCAACATCGTAGTTCTAAATTTCGATGCCGTCGTCCAGAATACAGAGCAGAATCGCAAGTCATTTAGAGTACGATATTTGCCGCTGTATGTTATGTGAAATTCGCGAAGAACTACTAACGCCTAGCCGACGTTATCGGTGTATATTCGCTTCGTTTAACAGTTTCACGGCAAACGTGTGAGCTATTAAAATATCAAACCCAAACTTTGTATTCGGTATCTAAAAATGGTAATATTTCGTTGGGAACATATATTTGTGTGAATTATTTCAAATGACGAAATATTTCATTATTTGTCTTTTCCCCCACATCGTGGGTTCGAAAATTCGACGCCGG
>NW_017105166.1:0-678 GCF_001263275.1 Habropoda laboriosa
TTATAGGTGTA
Source organism: Habropoda laboriosa (assembly GCF_001263275.1). Taxonomy (NCBI): domain Eukaryota; kingdom Metazoa; phylum Arthropoda; class Insecta; order Hymenoptera; family Apidae; genus Habropoda; species Habropoda laboriosa. The sequence goes on from NW_017105166.1 coordinate 12, forward strand.
CACTCGCTTCGTTTAACAGTAACACGGGAACCGATTGAGATATTGAAAAAACGAACCACACCATCGTATTCGGTATCAAATAAAGGTAAGATTTCGTTTGGAACATTTATTTGTAGGGAATATTTTTAAAGTCGCAATATTTAGTTATCTGTATTTGCCCCCATCATCGTAGAGAGAGAATTCGACGCCGATGTCCAGAATGCATAGCAGAATCTAACGACATTTCGAGTACGAGTATCGGACCTGTACGATACGGGAAAATCGCAAAGGAATACTATCTCCAAGAGCGACGTTATATGTGTAACTTCGCTTCGTTTAACAGTAGCACCGGAAATATTTGAGCTATTGTAAAAACAAACCACACCTTTGAATTCGGTACCAAAGAGGTAAAATTTCGTTGGTCACATTTAGGTTTAGAAATTATTTTTAAGGTCGAAATATTTAATTATCTGTATTTTCTCCCACATCGTATTTCGAAAATTCGACGCCGGCGACCAGAATGCATAGCAGAATCGTACTCCATTTATAGTACGAGTGTCGTACCGTTACGTTTCGTGAAAATCGCCAAGAAATACTATCTCCAAGCGAGACGTTATATGTGTATATTCGCTTCGTTTAACAGTAACACGGCAACGGTGTGAGATATTGAAGAACCAAGCACACCTTT
>NW_017105166.1:1898-2560 GCF_001263275.1 Habropoda laboriosa
TGTTATGTTAATGTCGCGAAGAACTACTATCTCCTAGCCGACGTTATATTTGTATATTCGCTTCGTTTTACAGTAACACGGCAACCGTGTGAGATATTGAAAAAACATACCACAAATTTGTATTCGGTACCAAAAGAAGGTAAGGTTACGTTGGTCACATTTAGTTTTAGTCATTATTTTTACCGTCGATATATTTAATTATCTGTATTTTCCTGCGACATCGTAGTTCGAAAATTTGACGCCACGTCCGGAGTGCATCGCGGAATCAAATACCATAAGAGTACGAATATCGCCGTAGTATGTTATGTTAATGTCGCGAAGAACTACTATCGCCTAGCCGACGTTATATTTGTATTTTCGCTTCGTTTAGCAGTAACACGGCAACCGAGTAAAATATTGAAATAAACAAACCTCTCCTTCGTATTCGGTACCAAAAAAAAATAAGATATCGTTGGGAACATTTATTTGTTCGACTTATTTCGAACGACGAAATATTTAATTATTTGTGTTTTCCCCCTCATCGTAGTTCGAAAATTCGACGACGGCCTCCAGAATGCAAGGCAGAACCGTACGCCATTTAGAGTACGTGAATCGTCCGGGTATGATATGCGAAGGTCGCGAAGAACTAATATAAACATGTGCGACGTTATATGTGTATATTC
>NW_017105167.1:0-701 GCF_001263275.1 Habropoda laboriosa
ACATATAACGTCGCGCATGGAGATAGTATTTCGTCGCGATTTTCACGTAACGTACCGGTACGACACTCGTACTCTAAATGGAGTCCATTTCTGCAGTGCATTCTGTACAGCGGCTTCAAATTTTCTCTCTACGATGGTGGGGGCAAATACAGATAACTAAATACTTCGACTTCAAAAAGAATTGCTTCAGCTAAATGCATCCAACGAAATCTTACCTTTTTTTGATACCGAATACAAAGGTGTGCTTTGTTATTCATAGCTCAAACGGTTCCGGTCTTGCTGTTAAACAAAGCGAATATACACATATAACGTCGCACGTGGTTATAGTATTTCTTCGCGACCTGCGCATATCATACCGGGACAATTCACCTTCTCTAAATGGCGTAAAGTTTTGCCATGCATTCTGGACGCCGGCGACGAATTTTCGAACTGCGATAAGGGGGAAAATACAGATAATTAAATATTTCGACCTTAAATGTAATTCCTTTAGCTAAATGTGTACGAACCTTACATTTTATTGATCCCGATTATAAAGGTGTGATTGGTTCTTCAATATCACACACGGTTGTCGTGTTACTGTTAAACGAAGCGAATATACAACTATAACATCGCATAGGCGATAGTAGTTCTTCGCGAGGTTAACATAACACACTGCGGCGATACTCGTACTCTAAATGGCGTACGATTCTGCTTTGCATTCT
>NW_017105168.1:0-344 GCF_001263275.1 Habropoda laboriosa
GTGGCGAAACATGCAAAATAAAGAGATAACATTCGTTTGCAGAACTGCAAAACGCGGGTTGTCGCTCGAAAACAGCAGTATACCAGTTTATATTCGCTAATACACGATTTACGTGGCGAAACATGCAAAATAATGAGGAGACAGTCATTTTGCAGTACTGCAAAACGTCATTGTAGCGAGAAAACAGCAGTATTACAGTTTATATTCGTTAGAACACGTTTTACGTGGCGAATCATGCAAAATAGACAGTAAACATTCGTTTGCAGTACAGCAAAACCTGTTTTGTCGCGGGAAAACAGCAGTATTACAGTTTATATTCGTTAGAACACGTTTGATGTGGCGAA
>NW_017105169.1:0-1062 GCF_001263275.1 Habropoda laboriosa
ATGAAACTGGCACACATTTGTATTCGGTATTTAAAAATGGTCACATTTCGTTGGTCACATTTATCTTAGGAATTACTTTTATCGTCGAAATATTTATTTATCTGTATTTGCCCACCACCATCGTAGATCGACAATTCGGCTCCGATGTCCCGAATGCATAGCAGAACCGTACTCCATTTAGAGTACGAGTATCGTATCGGTACGTTACGTGAATATCGCGAAGATATGCTATCTCCATGCGCGACGATATAGGTGCATATTCGTTTTATTTAACAGGAACACGGGACCTTTTGATCTTTTGAAAAATAAGACCACACCTTTGTATTCGGACCATAAAAAGGTAAGATTTCATTGGGAACATTTATGTGTTGGAATTATTTCTAACGACGAAATATTTAATTATTTGTATTTTCTCCAACAACGTAGATAAAAAAGTCGACGTCGGCATCCAGAATGCATAGCAGAACCGTGCGCCATTTGGGGACGTGATCGTACCAGTATGATATGCGAAGGTAGCTAGGAACTACTATAACCATGTGCGACGTTATGTGTGTATATTCGCTTCGTTTAACAGTAACACGGGAACCTTTAGAGCTAGTGAAAAAACAAACCACACCTTTGTATTCGGTACCAAAAAAAGATAAGACTTCGGTTGGAACATTTATTTGTTGCAATTATTTCTAACGACGAAATATTTAATTATTTGTACCTTCCCCCACATCGTAATTCGAAAATTCGACACCGGGGTCCAGAATGTATAGCAGAAATGTACTCCATTTGGAGTACGAGCACCGTACCTGTACGTTACGCGAAAACCGCGAAGAAGTAACATCTCTAAGCGTGACGTTAAATGTGTATATTCGCATCGTTTAACAGTAACACGGGAACCGTTTGAGCTTTTGACAAAACAACCCACACCTTTGTATTCGGTACCAGAAACAGGTAAGGTTTCTTTGGGGACATTTAGGTGTAGATATCATTTTTAACGTCGATATATTAAATTATCTGTATTTGCACCCACCATCGTAGTTCTAAAATTCGACGCCGGTGTCCAGGATGCAT
>NW_017105170.1:0-634 GCF_001263275.1 Habropoda laboriosa
CTGCTATGGATTGTGGACGACGGCGTCGAAAATAAGAAATACGATGGTGGGGGCAAATACAGAAAACTAAATATTTCGACGTTAAATATAGTTCCAAAAACTAAACGTGACCAACGAAACCTTACCTTTTTTTGGTACCGAATACAAGGTTGTTGTATGGAGAATACAAAGGTGTGCTTGGGTCTTCAATATATCACACTGTTCGCGTGTTACTGTTAAACGAAACGAATATACACATATTACATCGCACATGGTTACAGTAGTTCTGCGTGACCTTCGCATATCATACTGGGACGATTCTCGTCCTCTAATAGGAGTACATTTCTGCTGTGCATTCTGGACATCGGCGTCGAATTTTCTCTCTACGAAGTTAAATATTTCGAATTTAAATGTAATTCCTTCTGCTTAATGTATCCAACGAAATCTTACAATTTTTGGATCCCGAATATAAAGGTGTGCTTGGTTCTTCAATAGCTCAAACGGTTAACGAGTTACTGTTAAACAAAGCGAATATACATCTATAACGTCGCGCTTGAAAGTGGTAGTTATTCGCGCTTATCACATAACATACTTGGGCGATACTCGTACTCGAAGAGGTGAACGATTCTGCTATGCATTCTAGAGGACGGCGTCA
>NW_017105171.1:0-438 GCF_001263275.1 Habropoda laboriosa
ACAAATAAATAGTCCCAACCAAATCTGACCTTTTTTTGGTACCGAATACGAAGTAGTGGTTTGCTTTTTCAATAGCTCAAACGATTCCGGTGTTAGTGTTAAACGATGCGAATATACACATATAACGTCGCACATGGTTATAGTAGTTCTTCGCGACATTCCCATATCGAACTGTGACAATTCTCGTCCTATAAATTGCGTACGGTTCTGCTATGCATTCTGGACACCGGCGTCGAAATCTCTCTCTACGATGGTGGGGGCAAATACAGATAACTAAATATTTCGACTTTAAAAATATTCCCTACAAATAAATAGTCCCAGCAAAATCTTACAATTTTATGGTCCCGAATGAAAAGGTGTCGTTTGTTTTTTCAGTAGCTCAAACGGTTCCCGTGTTACTGTTAAACGAAGCGAATATACACCTATAACGTCGGCTAG
>NW_017105172.1:0-500 GCF_001263275.1 Habropoda laboriosa
ATCTCCATGCGCGACGATATATGTGGATGTTCGCTTTGTTTAATGGTAACACGGGGACCGTTTCAGCTATTGACAAAACAAATCACACCTTTGTATTCGGTACCAGAAAAAGGTAAGGTTTCGTTGGGGACATGCAGTTGTAGATATCATTTTTAACGTCGATATATTTAATTATCTGTATTTGCACCCACCATCGTAGTTGTAAAATTCGGCGCTGTTGTCCAGAATGCGTAGCAGAATCATACGCCATTCAGAGTATGAGTATCCCCCCTGTATGTTATGTGAAAGTTGCGAAGAATTACTATTACCGAGCCGCGTTATATTTGTATATTCGCTTCGTTTAACGATAACATGGCAAACGTGTGAGATATTGAAGAACCAAGCACACCTTCGTATTCGGTACCAAAGAAAGGTAAAATATCGTTGGGAATTTTCATTTGTAGAGAATATTAGTAATGTAGAAATATTTAGTTATCTGTATTTTCCCCCACCATCGTAGT
>NW_017105172.1:4715-5923 GCF_001263275.1 Habropoda laboriosa
TCGAAAAATATAATTATCTGTCTTTTCCCCCACCATCGCAGTTCTTATATTCGACGCCGTCTTCCAGAATGCGTAGAAGAATCGTACTCTATTCAGAGTGCGAGTATCTGGCCGGTACATTACGTGAAAATCGCGAAGAACTACTATCACCTAGCCGCGTTATATTTGTATATTCGCTTCGTTTAACAGTAACACGGCAACCGTGTGAGATATTGAAGAACCAAGCACAACTTCGATTTCGGTACAAATAGAGGCAAGATTTCGTTGGATACATTTAGCTGAAGGAATTATATTTAAGGTCGAAATATTTAATTATCTGTATTTGCCCCCACCATTGTAGATTGAGAAGGCGACGCCGATGTCCAGAATGCACAGCAGAAATGAACTCCATTTAGAGTTTGAATATCGCCGCAGTATGTTATGTTAATGTCGCGAAGAAATACTATCGCCTAGCCAACGTCATATGTGTATATTCGCTTCGTTTAACAGTAACACGGCAATCATGTGAGATATTGAGGATCCAAGCACACCTTTATATTCGGGATCAAAAAAATTGTAAGATTTCGTTGGATGCATTTAGCTGAAGGAATTATATTTAAAGTCCAGATATTTAATAATCTGTATTTGCCCCACCATGGCTGAGAGAAAATTCCACGCCGATGTCCAAGAATGCATAACAGAAATGTACTCCATTTATTGTACGAGTACCGTACCGGAACGTTGCGTGAAAATCACGAAGAAATAATATCTCTCGCGTGACGTTATATGTGTATATTCGATTCGTTTAACAGTAACACGGGAACCTTTTGAGCTATCGAAAAAGCAAACAACAACTTTGTATTCGGTACCAAAAAAAGGTAAGGTTTCGTTGGTCACGTTTTGCTTAAGGAACTATACTTAATGTCGAAATATTTAATTATCTGTATTTGCCCCAACCATGGCAGTTCCTATATTCGATACCGTCGTCCACAATGCATAGCAGAATCGTACGCCATTTAGATTACGACAATTGCCGCAGTATGTTATGTGAATGTCGCGAAGAATTACTTTCTCCTAGCAGACGTTATATGTGCGTATTCGCTTCCTTTAACAGTAACACGGCAACCGTGTGAAATATTGAAGAAACAAGCACACATTTTTATTATAGTTCAAAAAATTCTAAGATTTCGTTGGATACATTTAGCTAAAGGGATTATTTTCAAAGTCGA
>NW_017105173.1:0-309 GCF_001263275.1 Habropoda laboriosa
GTCTTACCGTTAAACGAAGCGAATATACACATATAACGTCGCACATGGTTAAAGTATTACTTCTCGACCTTCGCATATCATACTGGGACGATTCACATTCTCTAAATCGCCTTCGGTTGTGCTATGAAAATGGGACAGCGGCGTCGAAATTCCGAACTACGATGGTGGAGGAAAATACAGATAACTATATATTTCGACGTTAAAAATAGTTTCTATAGCTAAACGTGACAAAGAAATCTTACCATCTTTTGATGCTGAATACAAGGTTGTGCTTTGTTATTCAGAGCTCAAACGGTTCCGGTGGTACTG
>NW_017105174.1:0-286 GCF_001263275.1 Habropoda laboriosa
GGACGGGAATCGACCCTGTATCATATGGGAAGGTCGCGAAGAACTACTATACCCGTGTGCGACTTTATATATGTAAAATTAGCTTCGTTTAACAGTAACACGGGAAACGTGTGAGATAATGAACTAACAAACCACAACTTTGTCTTCGGCACCAAAAAAATGTAAGGTTTCGATGGGAACATTTATTCGTTGGAATTATTTGGAACGACAAAATTTTTAATTGTTAGTATTTTCCCCCACATCGTAGATAGAAAAGTCGACGTCGGCATCCAGAATGCATAGCAGA
>NW_017105175.1:0-1124 GCF_001263275.1 Habropoda laboriosa
CACGGCAATCGTGTGAGATATTGAAGAACCAAGCACACCTTTATATTTGTGACAAAAAAATTCTAAGATTTGGTTTGATTCTTTTAACTGAAGGATTTATATTTGAAGCCGAAATATTTAATTCTCTGTATTTTCCCCCACATCGTAGTTCGAAAATTGGATCCCGGTGTCCAGAATGCGTAGCCGAATCAAACACCATTAGAGTACGAATATCTCCGCAGTATGTTATGTTAATGACGCGAAGAACTACAATCGCCTAGCCGTCGTTATATGTGTATATTATCTTCGATTAACAGTAACACGGGAACCGTTTGAGCTATTGAAAGAACAAACCACATCTTTGTATTCGGTACCAAAAAAACGTAAGATTTCGTTGGTCACATTTCGTTTTAGGAATTATTTTTCACGTCGAAATATTTAAAAATCTGTATTTGCCTCTGCCATCGTAGATCTAAAATTCGACGCCGTCGTCCAGAATGCATAGCAGAATCATATTCTATTTTGAGTACGAGTATCGTACCGGTACGATACGTGAAAATCGCGAAGAACTACTATCACCTAGCCAACGTTATATGTTTATTTTCGATTCGTTTAAGAGTAACACGGGAACCGTTTGAGCTATTAAAATAACAAACCACACCTTTGTATTCGGTACCAAAAAAAGGTAAGATTTAGTTGGTCACTTTTAGATTTAGGAATTAATATTAACGCTGAAATATATAATTATGTGTATTTTCGCCCACAATCGTAGTTCGAAAATTAGCCGCCGACGTCCAGAATTCATAGCAGAATCAAAAACCATTTAGAGTACGAATATCGCCGCAGTATGTTATGTGAAAGTCGCGAAGAACTACTATCGCCTAGCCGACGTTATATTTGTATTTTCGCTTCGTTTAGCAGTAACACGGCAACCGAGTAAAATATTGAAATAAACGAACCACTCCTTCGTATTCGGTACCAAAAAAAGGTAAGATTTGGTTGGTGGACTATTTATTTGTAGGGAATATTTTTAATGTCGAAATATTTAATTATCTGCATTTGCCCCACTATCGCAGTTCCAAAAAATTCGACGCCGATGTCCAGAATGCTTAGCAGAATCGTACTCCATTTAGAGTACGAGTATC
>NW_017105176.1:0-522 GCF_001263275.1 Habropoda laboriosa
GTGTTTTGTATGTTCAATAGCTCAAATGGTTCCCGTATTAGTGTTAAAGGAAGCGACTATACATCTACAACGTCGAGCTTGTAGATAGTATTTTTTTGCAACTTTCACGTAATGTACCGGTACGATACTCGTACTCGAAATGGAGTACGATTCTACTATGCATTCTGGACTCCGGCGTCCAATATTCGAAATACGATGTGGGGGAAAATACAGATAATTAAATATTTCGACTTTAGACATAATGGCAAGAAGTAAATAGACCCAACCATATCTTACCTCTTTTTGGTACCGAATACGAAGGAGTGGTTTGTTTTTTCAATAGCTCAAACGGTTCCAGTGTTACTGTTAAACGAAGCGAAGATAGACATATAACGTCACGTTTGGAGATCGTATTTCTTCGCGATTTTCACGTAACGTACCGATATCGATACTCGTACTCTAAATGGAGTACATTTCTGAAATGGATCACGGACATCGGCGTCGAATTTTAGAACTACGATGGTGGATTCAAATACAGATAAT
>NW_017105177.1:0-6012 GCF_001263275.1 Habropoda laboriosa
GGTTCGACTGCTGCAGTTGCGCGCCCCTGCCAAATGGGGAAGCGGGGTCAGGGTGTGGTGTGCGTTTCCATCTTGTCACCACACCGTCTGGAAACCCTTCCCAAGGCCAACCTCCACGTCCGATCCTTAGGCAAGATCACGTGGCGCCGGGAAAAGGACCAAATTCTTGTTGCCTGGTCCTAGCTAACGGAGGTGGCCGAATCCGGCATTAGCCGAATGAGCCTCTCGGGTTTGCAGCCCGCTTGGTTCATGCCTTCGGGCAAATTATATTGCAACAAATAAAAGGAAAGCAAGCCTCGGAAGCTGTCGATCCCGAGCAGTGGCGGCAGCATTGGTGGATACCCCAACCCAGAGTGTAAATAGCTCTCGGGTTTATGACGACTCTCACGCAATGACAAGGAAATATGATTTTGATCACGATTTTGAACATGACAGGAATCTTTGTCCATCATGTAAAATAGATTTGAGTAGCCGGACTTCTGCAAGTGCTGCACAGCATAAGCGTCGGTGTAATGCACCTCCAATGCAAGCTGATGGATATGAGTGCGATGTGTGCAATAAAATGTATAAAACTTATGCCGGCCTGCGACAACACCAGCGCAGAGCACATATACAATATTATAATAGCGCCGATTTAGATCTGCGAGACAAAAGAATTCCATCGTCAAGGTCCCAGTATACGGATACTGAAATTAAAATGATCGCACAACACGAAGCCAGAATACCCAATAGGTCCAAAATGTTTGGAAAGGATATTATTAAAATTTTATCGGATAAATCTGGAAGAACAATAGATGGTATAAAGAAATTACGTTTGAAAGATATATATAAAAGGTACTTAGCTGCTGAGATAAAAGATATTGCCAAAGAAAATGTGCGTAGTATATGTCCACTTACACCGAGAGTACGCTTATCAAAAATTGAAGATAAGCCAATAGAAGATCCGCCGGTAGATGCATACATGCAGGAAACACAGCCTTTAATTCAACATAATGTAGAAAATTTCTCAGATAAAGAGTCGAATTTTATACCATCTAAAGAGATATGTTGTCTTCTTCGTGAACTTAAAAATGGAACAACTAGTGAGATGTCTCGCATAATCGATGCCGTATTGTCTAATGAAGACATAACAAATACTATAGATATGATTGATAAATACATAAAATCTATAATAAAATATGATAATAGTGTTAATAGGAAATACAATAAGAAAAATAAATATCGCAATTACAATAGAAATAATATTAACCAAAATAGAAATAATGATAACAGAGTACCCTATGTAAAAAGAACTGGCAATCGCGCTAAAAGAAAATCAAATGAATATGCACGCATACAGAAACTATACAAAGAGAATCCAAGCCAGGTAGCTGAACACATATTGGCAGGAAAAGACTTAAATGTTACACAAGTACCATCTATGGACAAACTTATGGTGCACTACCAACAATTATTCTCTAGAAATGTGCTAAATTGGAAGCCTAGAAAATACAGCACCCCTGTTCAGTTTGATCTTTCCTATCCAATAACTTGTGTCGAAGTACATGAACAATTAGCGAAATTAAAGGAATCTGCCCCCGGTGTCGACGGTATTAATCGGCAGATGTTGCGGAGGATGCCACGTAATGACCTACACGCTCTACTTAACATCTTATGGGGTGCGAAAATCATGCCTCCCACTCTGAGGTTGAATAGAACATCCCTAATTCCTAAAACAGGTGATCTGACAAAGCCCGAAAATTGGCGCCCGATTACGATATCTAGTAGGATGCTACGCCTTTTGAATAAAATAGTGGTGACACGCCTAGAAAATGTAATACGTCTTTCTCATGCACAAAGAGGTTTTACTAGAACTGATGGTGTTATGGCCAATACTACGATTTTACAAACATTGATTAAAACTAATAGACTTAAGTCTAAACCGTTTACAATTTTATCTATTGACTTAGCTAAAGCCTTTGATTCCGTTAATATTCTATCTATAATAGAAGCATTGAATAAAAAGCGAGTTGACGAGCATACAATAGAGTATATTAGATCTACATACAGAGACGTATCAACTATCTTGGAATGTCACGGGCATCGATCTTCGCCCATTTCTGTTAATCGCGGCGTAAGACAGGGTGACCCGATGTCCGGTTTCCTGTTCAACCTTGTTGTCGATGAGCTTATCGAAAAATTAAACAGATGTGAAGGTATAGATGTTAACGGTGCTAAAATAACAACATTGGCATTCGCTGACGACATCGTTGTAGTAGCGCCCAATCCCAAGGTCATGTCCCACCACATTAAGATTCTGGAGGATTTCTTCAGAAAACATGGGCTCCAAGTTAATGTGAAAAAGTGTGCGGCGTTCCAATGTCTCAACGTCCCTGGAACGAAACGCCTTGTAATTGATACGCGTTCACAACTGCGCGTTTGTGGAACACCTGTACCAACTTTAGGAGTTGCTTCACAGCTTAAATATCTAGGCATAAATTATACTTACTGTGGTGCTATAATGCCGTCACCATCAAATCTTGAGAATATGCTGGTCAATCTGAAAAAAAGCCTTTTGAAGCCATGGCAAAAATTGACTATGCTTCAGAGATACCTGATACCGCGACTACACCATAGCTTGCAGAGTATGGACATTAATAAAAAGAAACTTAAATATATGGACAATTGTATAGTCAAATTTGTTAAGACAATACTTCACTTACCTGTTACAACACCGACACCATATATACATGCCCCTCTTAAGAGAGGCGGACTTGGAATTCCATCTCTAACTCTTCATATCTCTGCTGTATATCTGCGACGATTAGAGCGGCTAAGTATTCGTGGTGATGACGAGACCAAGAAGATTATGCAGTCACTAGTGGTAGGACAACTCCGTCAACGGTTGAAGAAAATCCTCCAAAACGTAAACTTAGCAACTAAGCAATCTGTCCAGCAATACTGGTCGGATCAGCTTCACAGTGGTGCTTTGGGCGCTGGATTGGCAATAATGTCCCCTGGAATTTCAAACTGGATTTACACTCCACCTGAGCATTGGAAGGGTAGAGATTACATTGGCGCACTTAAGTTAAGAATCGGGCTGTTACCAACTAAAGGCGCTCCTTATATGTCTGGTACCGACTGCAGAAATTCGTCATGTGCTGGAACACGAGAATCGCTGTACCATGTTCTCCAAAGGTGTCCAGTAACACATCATGTACGTATAAACCGACATGATAATATAAATAAAATGATTAAAACATCTATAGATAAAGCAAATATTAAAACAGAAAATGCACCGCGGTTTACAACAAAAAATGATAGATATGTACCAGATATAGTTGCGCTTAAAGATAATACAGCATATATAATAGAAACTACAATAGCATATGAAACCTACAACTCATCAATGAATAACGCGTATAATATAAAGAAACAAAAATATAGTACACCGGAACTAATACAGAAAATTAAAGATACGTATCAAGTGCAGAATGTGAAGGTAATGCCCTTCGTAGTCGGAGCGCGCGGATGCTGGCTAAGCACCAATGAAAATATAATTACTGAATTCAAGTTATCGCATAACTTGAAAAATATAATTTCAACAACATCCCTTCAATGGGGTGTATCCATTCACCGTACATTTATGAAGACCGTATGGAGATAAATAAAAATATTTCCTTCGATATGCGTTTCATTACAAACGCAATTGCCTACCAGCGGGCATAGAGTAGCAACATCTACAATACACTGGCAAAATTGCACAACTATTTAAATAGGCAAATGTTATAGCCAAATGCCTCGTCATCTAATTAGTGACGCGCATGAATGGATTAACGAGATTCTCACTGTCCCTATCTACTTTCTAGCGAAACCACTGCCAAGGGAACGGGCTTGGAAAAATTAGCGGGGAAAGAAGACCCTGTTGAGCTTGACTCTAGTCTGGCACTGTAAGGAGACATGAGAGGTGTAGCATAAGTGGGAGAGGTGTTTTTTCGGCATTTCGCCAGTGAAATACCACTACTTTCATTGTTTCTTTACTTACTCGGTTGGGCGGAGCGCGTGCGCCGAGGTTCCGACCCGGTCGTCACGGTGTTCTAGCGCAAGTGTGGGGCCCCATACCGTAGGCCTCTGGCGTCGCAACGACCCACTGCGGATTCGTCTGCAGTGGTACGTGGCGTCAGGGGAGCGGGGGGCTTGCCTTAATCGGCTGGCCTGCGAGGATGATAACCTCTATAAAAAATCCTTAACCCTAAGTTATGGCGCGCGCCGATGGGGTACGCCTCGACGGATGCGTCGGGCGTGGCGGGTGGGTGCACCCGTCGCTAGCGGCCACCTCAAGACATCTGGCGTCCTCTTGAGTATCGAGCCTTCTCCCCGGAAAGGGCGTCACCCGGGGAGTGACATACGTTCGTCCCTACTCGTGGGAACATCTATGGATATTTCTAAAAAACTCGGGGTAATGGGGGGTAGCAGTGATGAAGGCGAGGCACGAGGGTCTTCTGCCTCTAGGGCTTCTAGGGGCAGGAGTACCAGCATCGGCCAAAAGAGGATGAAGAGAATTAGTGGCAGCGATGAGGCTGTAAGTGAAGCTGGTAGTATAGATGATGTGAATAGTATGAAGATGATTAGTACGAAAATTAGGAAGTTTATTTTTACGGAGTCAAACCGGGTTTCGAAGGCAGCGAGTGAATTTTTATTAGGTTGTGTGAGTGAGTATGAAGAACGTATGATAAGGATGATGAATAAGAATGAAAAGTTACAGGGTAGACTAGAAGAATGTGAAAAGAGAGTACAGCAGTTTGAAGGTCGTACGATCGATTCTGCCAAGAGTTTTGCGAGTGTAGCTGCTGGGAGCGTAACTGGAGTGAGTGCGACGAGGAGTATGTTTGCGAAACCTAAGGAGAAAGTATATGCGGTTGTCGTGAAAGCGAAGGATGAGAATTCAAAATTGACGAGTGAGCAGGTGAAAGAAAAAGTGATGCGAGATGTGAGTGGGTCTCTAAATGTACGAGTTAGAGCTGTGAGAAAGACACGTAGTGGTGGTGTTGCGATCGAGACTGTGACTGAGAGTGATATGCGGAAGTTGCGTGAGTGTAAAAAGTTTGGTGACGTTGGTTTGAAGGTAGATTTGCCGAAGAAGATCGGACCCAAGGTGATTATATTTGATGTACCGTCCGAGATGACGAACGATGAGTTTATGACTGAGTTATACAAGAAGAATGTTAATAATACGAAATGTGGTATGACTGAGAGTGAATTTATGGACAGAGTGAGAATTGTAAATAGGATGAATAAGCGGAACACAAGTGTGGGTAATCTTATACTAGAAGTGACCGGAAAAGTGCGAAATGTGTTAATTGAGGAAGGAAGGGTGTATGTAAAATGGAGAGCATGCAAAGTAAAGGATTACTTAAGCATTTTGAGGTGTCATAAGTGTTATGCCTTTGGGCATATGATGCGGGAATGTAGCGTGACAGATAGGTTGTGCCAGCGGTGTGGCGAAGCTGGTCATTTACGTGATAATTGTAAAAGTGAGTGTGTGTGTAGAAATTGTAAATTAAAAGGTGTGGCGTGTAATCATTCGGTTTTGTCGGTAGAGTGCCCGGAGTATTTGAAGTTTGCAGAAAGAGAAAGAAATAGGATCAGTAATGACTAAATTGAGAATTTTGCAGTGTAATTGTCAGAGAGGGTATGCGGTTATGTGTGATTTGGGCAATGTTATGATTGAGCGTGATGTGAATGTGGCACTTTTGCAGGAGCCTTACGTATTGAATGGTTTGGTTAAAGGATTGCCGATGGGATGGGAGGTGTATGTGTGTGAGAATGGGCCTGTTAAGGCGGCTGTAGTTGTGAATGACTGGAGAGTAGAATCTATGTGTGTGAGGGAATGTACTAATGAGTATGGTGTTTGTGTGTGGCTAAGAGGAGACTTTGGTGAGTTGTACGTTGTGTCCGTGTACTGTCGGTACGGTTACGACATCGAGCCGTACTTGACATACATGGACAGGGTGCGAGAGTATGTGAGGGGAA
>NW_017105178.1:0-4713 GCF_001263275.1 Habropoda laboriosa
GGTACTTAGCGAAACCCTCCACACGCTTCGTTATTCGTAAATAATAACGATATTCCTTCAGGTATATTTTTATTTTCTGAAACTTACTTTACAAACAGAGGTTTTTTTAACATCTTCAAATGCAAAACATGTTACACGCTACACCGAGACGGAACTGCTCATGGAGGTACTGCAGTAATTATTAATGAAATGACTTTGCACAGCGAAATAAATAAGTACAAAGAAGACTCCACAAGCATGAAAATAAAAGACGCTTGCGGCTCCACTGGTCATAGCTGCGGTATACTGTCGACCGTGACATGCAGTACGGAAAGAACAATTTGACGGTTGCTTTAATACAATATATTAGGAGAGATGTTCACAGCATGAGGAGACTTCAATGCAAAACATCCATAGTGTGGTTCGAGACTCACAAACCCCAAAGGTAGAGAACTTGAGAAAACAATGCTATCAAATGGAGACAACCACATCAGTACAGGTTAACTCGATCCGAACACCCGATCTCCTTGACTTTTATATTACGAAAGATACTGCAATAAACTGTACAGGGTGAGGCTTGTAACTGAGCCAAACTATAACTCTGTTTCTGTTGAAGATAGAACAAAATATAGATGAAAATTTTGCACTGTTTAACCAGTTCGATTTATCGTATAGTGTGATTTTTTACAGAACCGCATCGGTGCAGATGCAAAACGCAATTGCACTTGTTTTTTAAATATAACTCTACGATTCTTTTGCATGAATTGATTCCTCGTGCCATTCTGAATAAAAAAGTATTAAGGTAAAATCATGAAAAACTCACAGCACAACACAATTTACTTTAAGTCGAAACACAGAGCGAAAGATCATAAATCATCGATCAGTCGAACGATAAAGAACACTTTGAAGTCTTAAATCGAAAACACGCAAAAAGATAGAACACGGATAGCTCGTATTTCTAAAAACACCGTCTTGAAACGTTGCATTCTGTAAATACAGTAGCGTAAATAACGCAAGCCTAATATTATTTCACAGTGAACTCTCGCGTTATTAATTTACTCGTGAGAGCGCGACGCGACAAATCTCATTCGTACTCGCGTTGCAACTGTTGCAGATGCGAAACAATGTAAAATACTATTAACAGGATGGAGATACTTAACATCAACCTGTGGATAAAAATGATTTGGTACCTGCAGTCTGGCGCCTTGGCCACGGCGTTTACCTGATTTAAACCCCTTGGCTTTTTCTCGTGTGGTTTTTTTTTAAAAATAGGACGTATTGTTCAATTTTGACACGTTGTCTAGAATTGATGGATGATTTAGCGACTGTTTGATCGCCTGAACTTTTTGCTTCTACGTCTCAATTTGTCCTCCCGGTCTCGTTGACTCTTTGCCCCGGTCAGCCCTCGTATTTCCCGTTCCAAATGTTGCATTTGGGTCCCTTGACGGAGGTGAGTTTTGGGTGGGAGGCCAAGACCCCCACTCAAGTTCGGGCCTTAGTCAACGCCCAACGCCAACCAATCACCCTCAAGGAGGGGGTGTTTTGCGTGAGGTACGCGTCACCTGAGCTTATGGGAAAAACCCAGGGTAACGGTACCGCTCGTTCACGAGCATGTGCTTCAACTCGCGAGGGTTTATGATACGTCATTGCTATTGAGATGCACGAAGAAACTCCAAATTCTCCGCTTTTATGAGAGGTTTGGAGCCCTCCTGACAATAAGGAATAATTAACGAACGAAAACATTAAACGCGTATTCAAACCTTAATCTCAAAAATAGCAGAGAGTCGCGTCCGTATCGTAAACCTGGTCTAACTTAACACTGTCGATTATAAAATCGGACGGAGACTTACAACCTACGTCGACCTTGGCTCTCGTCGCACCCCAGGGGTCGCAGCGTGACGCGTATTTTCATCAGAAACACTCCCTATAGTCCAAATCTGTCACCATGTGATTATCATTTGTTTGGACCGTTAAAGGAGGTATTAGGAGGACAGCGATTCAAGAGCAACAGACAAGTAGAACAATTTACGTGCAACTGGCTTCGGACACAACCCTCTTCATTTTATGACAGTGGTATATAAAAGCTGCCAAAGCTTTCCAGGTGGCAAAAGTGCGCAAATAAAAACGGGGCATATGTAGAGAAATAAATCTTTTGTCCTTTTTAAGAACTTATCTTCAAATAAAACATTGTTAAAAAAATCCGGTTTATGTTTGTACTTAATTGTACTTAATGACGAACAAGACAATTTTCTATGCTATTTCTTTTGGCTATCGTAATCCACTTACTTAGTGATTTAGATTTTACAATCTACAGCAGCACAGTTTGTGAGATGGATTAATAGCAAATTAATTTGGCACGAATGTAATAAGAAGACTGCTGACATCTAAACACTTGCATTATTCATTCACACATAATTTATTTAAAGATACTTAGAAGGAAATACAAGTCCCATTTATGTGATACATAATTAAATATTAATTATATTATACTCCATAAATCAAATTATAAAATAAGATATAAACAGTTGCGTCACTGAACCTCGCTTTTCGCTATCTCATATTCTTCATTCGCTCTAATTTATTTTCTTTTGTGCACAATAAAGACGTTAATAACGATAACAGTAACGTTCAACGTTGTAATTTACAATACACAGTGAATAGTAACAACTGATCCTCAACATGAAAAACACTATAATCGTTAGAGAAAAGAAGAGTATTTACGAGTTTCCCATCATCGTTTTCACCGTAAATTTCCCATCAAGCAAACTATTTTAATTCACAGAGTACCTCGAATTACTCATTAATATCCAAGAACGTAAGAAAAGTGCTTTCACTTTACAGTATAGTGGAGTACGTACTTTTCCTAGTCCCACAAATTAGTAATTAAATCCACAAAATAAAAGTAAGATGCATCGCAACTTACAGAACTCAACAAAAGTCATTATTTAATATTGCAAATATACATATTTAATATTGCACCGTAACCACGAAAGAACTTGATACAACGATGGAGCAATACAGGATTATACGGATACAACGTTGCGGAAATGCAAATTGAAACAAGACGGTAAGAAAAAAAGAAAAAAAAGAGATCAAGAAATGAAGCAAACACTTGGCTGTAGAATGAAAAATGTACGAAAAGTAAATAAAGGTTTGAGGCAGATCCAAAGGAACAAAAAGATCCCCAAAAGACATATGGAAATTAAAAATGAACGGAGATTAGGTGGAGGAGTTTAAAAAATGCGGAAAGCGATCGCAACGATCGAAGGAAAAGGTGGGAAAGAAAACGCCGGCGGAAAGTAGAAGCATAGAGGAAGGGGGAATAAATGGGTAGAAGAAAGTTACATTTAGTTAATAATCCACTTTGTATTCCCCGATCGGCGGGTCGTTTAAAATAATCGTTACAAGGAGCTTTGGCGATCATCTTTGGAACCCGCACCCACGGAGATAAGTGGATGATCTCGTTGGCAAAACCACGGGTCCAAGTGAGTGGCTTGAAACATAAGAAGAGTTGCCGGATAAGACTCTAACCAAAGGAGGCCAGTTACGATATCCAGAGAAATAACCTTGGACTCGTAGAGATATTCAAGGATTCCCGAGGACACATTAGCTAAGCTCATAATCGTTAAAACGCTCGAAAGCGTTTGCTGGTGCGGCAGGGTTCACCTATCTCAGGGACTCCGCAACAGTTCTGTGACACAAAAGATGTGTTGCAACTGCACCGGCTCTGATCACGTGAACAGCGCATTTGTGACGCTTAATGTTACGGCAATGCGTGTTTATAATCCTCTTATCGTTAGACACTCAACACTGAGTGTCAACGGACTGAGGTATTCAAATCGCATGAATAATAGAATGACGTATCTACAACCATGCACCCTTGTTGCCGACGTGTGATTTAGTATTTTAAATGTAACGTGCATTATTTGTGGGATCGGGGTCTACGTACCGAATCTACAGGAGCGAGGAAGTGCACAGAGTAAAACCAATCTCGAAATTGCTCTATGTGAAGTGGTCGCACAACCGGGAGTACGGAACTTCAGCAACGGCCACGCCTACTTGAGCAACGATCCTGCGGAGGGGCACTGTATGAATGTAGTAGCGATCGCTCGGTCCAAGAGTGAGACGTATGCTTTGAAAGTGAGTACTTAGGCACGTGTTGAAAAAAGTAACCGATGGTACGAAAAGCCTCAGGAACATACTAACACATACTACACTCCTACCACTACCGTTGTTCCCCACTCCATTTACGAATGTCTATGTCATTTGCCCCGGACGCTGCTCTCGACTCTGATCGGAACAAAAAGGAGCACTTTTGCTCTCGGAAAGGGTGCCTGAGCGGCCCCTTGCCAGCCGGGTTGTCGCGGGTTCGATTTCCGCTTGGATCCCTCAAATTATTCCTCGGCTTCTACATATTGCACAGGTAAACGAGACGCAGAACATATTTCAATGTCTTGTTATGCTGGGTGCATACTGGTGTTCGCGAGCAGTTCGCGAAGAAAATCGCGAACCATGTTCGCCGGCAGTGAAGACATTTTTGTGAGTAGTGAACCTATTAGCGAGCTCCAGTGTGGATACGATGCTATTTCTGTTCGCGTGTGGACTTGGTATTAGAAGAACGTTAAAAATAAAATTTTGTTTGTGAAAATGTAACTCATTGTTACGAACCCACTGCCTTTCCCCTACTTCTTATATTTATTATATAATACAATTATATTATTGATATCATTATTG
>NW_017105179.1:0-3648 GCF_001263275.1 Habropoda laboriosa
GGCCCCGCCACTACTCGGTGCCGCCTCATGTCTGCCCTGCACAGTTGCAGCAGCGATACTTCCGCTGGTCACAGCACTTTTTCTCCATGCATTCAATTGCCGGGTCATCCAAGAACCCGGCGGCAATTTTCTTTTTCTTTGTTCCTCCATTTGCCATGGATTTGCCACCCGCCTTCATCCGGTACATAAAGACAACCTATTCGGGTGCAGAGACCACGCTAGACCTTCCCGGTCTCGATGGGTCTGCTATCAGCATCGGTCGTGGCGTGCGACAGGGAGATCCTCTATCGCCCCAGCTGTTCAATCTGGTCGTAGATAGAGCGCTGGATGCTCTCTCGGAGGACGTTGGTTTTTCGATGGGCAGTGGGCGCGTTCACGCCCTAGCCTATGCCGACGATATGATGCTCCTATCCTCAACATCGAATGGCCTCCAGGTGAATCTGCATAGATTGCAGAACGCCTTTTCGAGGTGTGCACTGGAAGTTAATGCTAAGAAGACCTGGGTAATGTCCTTGGTAGCGTCTGGGCGCGAGAAGAAGGTGAGGGTCGTAAAAGACCCAACATTCCAACTAGCGGAGATTACGCTTCGGCCGAAATCCCCGACCGACGCCTGGACCTACCTGGGTGCACTGTTTGAAGGGGCTAAGGTAGATCCCACGCCACCTGCTTCGGCGCCCGCACTGGGTAAGCTGTCACGGGCACCTTTGAAGCCTCAACGGAGGCTTAAAGTGCTTCGCGAACACCTGCTCCCACGATTTTTCCATCGTTGGGTGTTGGGGTCCATCACTGCTAAGGCGTTGAAGCGGTTTGACGTGCAGGTGCGTACAGCAGTGCGTACCTCTTTGCGGATGCCCCATGATGTCCCTGCTGAATACTATCATGCGCAGATACGAGAGGGAGGGCTGGGACTGCCAATTCTAGCTAAATTGATCCCTATATTGAAACAGCGGCGACTGCAGCGGTTGTGCAGGAGCACACTGCCCTCTGCCCGGGCCGCTGCCGAAACGCCATTCGTGGCTCGGCAGTTGGTCTGATGCGAAAACCAATTTCGCTACAAAGGGGTAAGAGTTTCTACCACCGCTGAGCTTGGAAATAGTTGTGCCGTGGGGTTGCACAACTCTTGCGACGGCAAATGGCTCCGAGAGTCCGGCGCTAGTCGCTTGAGTACGCACTGGGTGTACGAGGGCTCCTCGTGCATTCCAGGGGCGGATTACGTGCATTATCACCACGTCCGCGCTAACTGTTTGCCCTCGAGAGCGGGAGTCTCCCGCGGGCGTCCGAGGCGCGATGTGCGTTGTCGCGCCGGATGTCCCGATATCGAGACACTGGTGCACTGCGTGCTGCGTTGTTTCCGGACGCATGGTGGGAAAATCTTGCGGCATAACGACCTGTGCCGTCGAGTCGCTGTGTTTCTCAGAGAGAAGGGATGGCAAGTGGATGAGGAGTTATCCTATTCCACCGCTGCCGGGCAGCGAAGGCCTGACCTCACAATAGCCAGGCAAGGCGTGGCTGTCATCGTAGATGCGTAGGTAGTATCCAGCGAAACAGCGTTGACTACAGCCCATACCCGTAAGATGGCCAAATATGAGAATGAACCTGGCCTTCGTGAGAGGGTAGCAGGCGATGCAGGGGTATTACCTGAGAACGTCGGCTTTACCGCCATTACCATCTCCTGGCGAGGAGTCTGGAGTCCCCAGAGCGAGGCAGAGCTCCGGCATCTGGGATTAACCACATCCCAGTTACGGACTCTGACTACGCGGATGCTGTGGGGCTCTTGGATGAATTGGCGGCGTTTTAACGCAATAACATCGCGTTACTGTCCTACAAGAACCCGCATGTCGGGGCGGATTGCTCTTGCCGGTCACAGGAATGTATGATGACGTATGCGTGCAAGTATGGATGAGTGAACCCCACCGGGGGTTCATTAAGCACGCCTCCTGGGAAAAACCCAACATCAAAAATGCCCAGCAATGTCCTCGGGGAAATCGCCGTGGCTTGGCGCATGCTGAGCCACATGATCCCTCCGACGATACAGTGGCCCCCGCTGGTAAGTGAGCTGCGTCCCACAAAGGTATGTCCAACTTGCTCCATGATCCGAAAGGAGAGAGCAGGGTTTTTTCCAAGTCACGCGCATTCCACCGAAGCGCGCATGCTCCTGGCAGACGTTACTAGAAAGTAGAGAAACCAACATCCTCTCGCGAAAGCCTGTATAAAGCAGTAGCTCGAGGTACGGCGACGGTCGATCGTTTAATCGAGCCCAGTTACCGCATACAATACTTGTCTAATTAAAACAAAGCATTGCGATGGTCCCCACGGGTGTTGACGCAATGTGATTTCTGCCTAGTGCTCTGAATGTCAACGTGAAGAAATTCAAAAAAAGCGCGGGTAAACGGCGGGAGTAACTATGACTCTCTTAATACATCTTTTAAGGAGCCATAGTTATAGGAACGGTGATGCGTAATACAGACCTCTTGTTAAGTCCTTCAGCCTCTCCCGTTCTACTCGCACACATACCTCCTCGTGGTCCCGCCGGAAACACGTTGTCCTGAGTAATCAGGCAACGTGGCTGAATGTGTTGCGACGACTCAGGCCCTTGCGGGCTGTCAACCCTCTCAGCCCTTATTTAACTAGTCGAAATCCTAAAAAGAATGCCTCGGATGAACATGAATCTAGG
The DNA here is from genome assembly GCF_001263275.1 of Habropoda laboriosa. Lineage (NCBI taxonomy): Eukaryota > Metazoa > Arthropoda > Insecta > Hymenoptera > Apidae > Habropoda > Habropoda laboriosa. Next base: position 2,675 of record NW_017105179.1, read on the forward strand.
AATAAGTCTCGCGGTGAGCCCTCTGAATCTGCCCCTCCAGTTAATTGTATTTTAACCCGTAATACTTCCGCGTCTCAATCTTCCGCTTCAACTTCTTCTACTTCTACCTCTCAACCCTCCTCTTCAATTTCTTCTACTTCTACTTCTCAACCTTCTTCTTCTTCTGCTATCCAAGTTCCCTGCCCGGATACCGGTTGCGAGATATCTTTCTCAACCATGAGGAGTTTGGGTGTCCATGTTAGAGTAGCTCATCCGGACTTTAGGGACAGCCAGATCATATCGGCCTCTGTCAAAGTACGGTGGTCTGAGGAAGAATTGCTCCGAATGGCGAGGAAAGAAGCTCTCCTCGTTAAAGATGGTCACCGTCTAGTCAACCAGCTTCTGGCCGATGCTTTTCCAAAAAGAACCAATGAAGCTATTAAAGACCAGCGTAGACGGGCCGACTATAAAGATAATGTCAGGCGATTCATCGAGGAGCTCGAAGTGGTCCCAGAACACGATGCGTCTATCTTGCATGGCACCCTGTCGCAGAACGTCTGCAAAATTAAAGAGTTCATTCCTGAACTGCCACCCCTACGACTAAGTAGTTTTGCCGCCGACGTACTTTCTCGCATCTGCAACAATATCACCACTTGGTCTGAAGAGAAAATCAAAGTAGAGGTTGGCATTTACCTCCTTCAGATTCTACCCTTTAAGGATGGTACCAATATCAGACCTATGAAGGCTAGGACAACTCCTGATAACCTCTCTAGACGCAAGATGCGCAAGATCGAATACGCCAGGACACAAACGCTGTTTACCAAGAAGCCTGGCAGTTGTATCAGTGCTATTATCGATGATACCTTGGACGCTCCCTTTCCACCCAGGGAAGTACTCGAACCCTACTGGGCTCGTCTTTTTGAACAAGAATCCAACACTTGTTTTAATATACCGCTCTCTCTTGAGAGTCCGGCCAATGAGATCTAGTCACCTAT
>NW_017105180.1:0-315 GCF_001263275.1 Habropoda laboriosa
ACACTAATGGTGTTTGATTCTACTATGCATTCTGGACGTGGCGTCGAACTTTCGAACTACGATTGTGGGGGCCAATACAGATAATTAAATATTTCGTCATTAAATATAGTTCCTAAAACTAAATATACCCAACAAAATCTTACATTTTGTGGTACCTAATGCAAAGGTAATGATTGTTTCTTCAATATCTCAAACGGGTCCCGTGTTACTGTTAAACAAAACGAATATACACCTAAACGTCGTGCTTGGAGGTAGTATTTCTTAGCGATATTCACGTGGCGTACAGGTACGATACTCGTACTCGAAATGGAGTAC
>NW_017105181.1:0-546 GCF_001263275.1 Habropoda laboriosa
TAATCGTACTCTAAATGGAGTACGATTCTGCTAGGCATTCTGGATATCGGCGTCGAATTCTCTGTCATCGATGGTGGGGGCAAATACAGATAACTAATTATTTCGACTTTAAAAATAATTCCTTCAGATAAATGTATACAATAAATCTTACAATTTTTCGACCCCGAATATAAAGGTATTCAAAGTTCAAACGGTTCTGGTCTTACTGTTAAAGGAAGCGAATATACACATATAACGTCGCTCATGGTAATAGTATTTCTTCGTGACCTTCGCATATCATACTGGGACGATTCACGTCCTCTAAATGGCGTACGTTTCTGCTATGCATTCTGGACTTCGGCGCCGAATTGTCGAACTACGATGGTGGGGGCAAATACAGTTAATTAAGTATTTCGACTTTAAAAATAATTCCTTCAGCTAAATGTATCCAACTAAATCTTACAATTTTTTGATGCCGAATTTATAGGTGTGCTTTGTTCTTCGATATCTCACCGGCTGCCGTGTTAATGTTAAAAGAAGCGAATATACACATATAACGTCGCGCTT
>NW_017105182.1:0-212 GCF_001263275.1 Habropoda laboriosa
CAACGAAATCTTACCTTTTTTGGTACCGAAATGAAGGAGTGGTTTGTTTTTTCAATATTTTACTCGGTTGCCGTGTTGCTATTAAACGAAGCGAATTGACAAATATAACGTCGGCTAGGTGATAGTATTTATTCGCGATTTTCACATAAGATACTTGGGCGATACTCGTCCTCCAAAAGGCGTACGATTCTGCTATACATTCTGGACGACGG
>NW_017105182.1:295-530 GCF_001263275.1 Habropoda laboriosa
TCAACGAAATCTTACCTTTTTTGGTACCGAATACAAAGTTGTTGTTCGTTTTTTCAATAGCTAAAGCGGTGCCCGTGTTACTGTTAAACGGAGCGAATATACACATACAATGTCGCACATGGGTATAGTAGTACTTCGCGACCTTCTCATGACATACGGGGACGATTCGCGTCCTCTGAATGGCGCACGGTTCTGCTATGCATTCTGGATGCCGGCGTCGAATTTTCTAACTACG
>NW_017105183.1:0-333 GCF_001263275.1 Habropoda laboriosa
CATAGCAGAATCGCACTCCCTTTAGAGTACGTGTATCGTACCGGTACGTTACGTGAAAATCGCGTAGAAATACTATCTCCAAGCGCGATGTTATATTTGTATATTCGCTTCGTTTAACAGCAACACGGCAACCGTGTAAGATATTGAGAAAACAAACCACTCCTTCGTATTCGATACCAAAAAAAGGTAAGATTTGGTTGGGTCTATTTATTTGTTGCCATTATGTCTAAAGTCGAAATATTTAATTATCTGTATTTTCCCCCACCATCCTAATCCGAAAATTCGACGCCGGCGTCCAGAATTCATGGAAGAACCGTACGCCATTTAGAGAAG
>NW_017105184.1:0-352 GCF_001263275.1 Habropoda laboriosa
ATGGCGTATGATTCTGCTATGCATTTTGGAGGACGGCGTCGAATATAAGAACTACGATGGTGGAGGCAAATACAGATAACTAAATATTTCGACTTTGAAAATATTCTCTACAAATAATTATTCACAACGAAATCTTACGATTTTTTGATCCCGAAGTGAAGGTGTGCTTGGTGCTTCAATATCTTACACGGTTGCCGTGTTGCAGTTAAACGAGGCGAATATACAAATATATCGTCACGATACGAGATATTATTTCATCGCTACTATCACAGAACATACTGGAGCGATGCTCGTACTCTAAATGGCGTACGATTCTACTATGCAACTGGACGACCGCGTCGAATTTTCGAAC
>NW_017105185.1:0-777 GCF_001263275.1 Habropoda laboriosa
TGCTATGCATTCTGACTCCGGCGTCCAATGTTCGAACTACGATGTGGGGGAAAATACAGATAAATAAATATTTCGACGTTAATAATAATTTCTAAAACTAAATGTGACCTAAGAAATCATACCATTTTTTGATACCGAATACAAAGGTGTGCTTTGTTATTCAAACCTCAAACGGTGCCGATGTTACTGTTAAACGAAGCGAATATACACATATAACGTCGGCTAGGTGATAGTAGTTCTTCGCGACTTTCACATAACCTACTGCGGCGATATTAGTACTCTAATGGTGTTTGATTCTACTATGCATTCTGGCCGTGGTGTCGGATTTTCGAACTACGATGATGGGGAAAACACAGATTATTAATTATTTCGACGTTAATAATAATTCCTAAAGTAAAATGTGACCAACGAAGCCTTACCTTTTTTTTGGAACCGATTACAAAGTTGTTGTTTGTTTTTTCAATAGCTCATACGGTTCCCGCGTTACCATTATACGAAGCGAATATACACATTTAATGTCGCGAATGGAGGTAGTATTTCTTGTCAATTTTCACGTAACGTACCGGGATGATAATCGTACTCCTAATGGAATACATTTCTGCTATGCATTCTGGACTCCGGCGTCCAGTTTTGAAACTACGATGTGGGGAAAAAACAAATAATTAAATATTTCGTCGTTAGAAATAATTCCAACAAATAAATGTACACAACGATTTCATACCTTTTTTTGGTACCGAATATAAAGGTGTGGTTTGTTCTTTCAATAGCTCAAGTGGT
>NW_017105186.1:0-838 GCF_001263275.1 Habropoda laboriosa
TTCTGCTATGCATTCTGGACACCGGCGTCAAATTTTCGAACTACGACGTGGGGGAAAATACAGATAATTAAATATATCGACTTTAAAAATATTCTTTCTAAATGTTTGTTCCCAACGAAATCATACCTTTTTTTGGTACCGAAAACGAAGTTGTGGATTGTTTATTCAATAGCTCAAACGGTTCCCGTGATACTGTTAAACGAAGCGAATATACTCAGTTAACGTCGCGATTGGAGATAGTATTTCTTCGCGATTTTCACGTACCGTAGCGGTGCGACACTCGTACTCTAAATGGAGAACATTTCTGCTATGCATTCTGAACATCGGCGTCCAATTTTCGAACTACTTTGGTGGGAGCAAATACAGGTAAGTTAATATTTCTACTTTAAAAATAATTTCTAAAACTAAATGTGACCAACGAAATATTACCATTTCTTGACACCGAATACAATGGTGTGCTTTGTTTTTTCAATAGCTCAGACGTTGCCCTGTTACTGTTAAACGAAGCGAATATACACATACAACGTCGCACATGGTTATAGTAGTTCTGCGCGACCTTTGCATATCATACTGGGACGATTCCCGTCCTCTAAATGGCGTACAGTTCTGCTATGCATATTGGAAACCGGGGTCGAATTTTCGAACTACGATGTGGGGGAAAATACAAATAATTAAACATTTCGTGGTAAAAATAATTGCTAAAACTAAATGCAAAATCAGTCCATCGAAATCTTACCATTTTATAATAAAGAAATGAAATGTGTGCTTGATTCTGCAATATCTCACACGGCTGCCGTGTTACTGTTAAACGAAGCGAATATACACGTATAACGTCGCA
>NW_017105187.1:0-290 GCF_001263275.1 Habropoda laboriosa
AGGTGTGCATGGTTCTTAAATATCTCAATCGGTTGCAGTGTTACTGTTAAACTAAGCGAATATACACATATGACGTTAGCTAGGCGATAGTATTTCTTCGCAATATTAACATAAGATACTGCGGCGATACTTGAACTCTAAATGGAGTTCATTTCTGCTGAGCATTCTGGACATCGGCGTCGAATTTTCTCTGTACAATGGCGGGGGCAAATACAGATAACTATATTTTTCGACATTAACAATAATTCCTAAAACTAAATGTGACCAACGAAACCATACATTTTTTTGGT
>NW_017105188.1:0-755 GCF_001263275.1 Habropoda laboriosa
TTCAGAGATAGTTCCTTGATCTATGCTTAACACAGTCATGCTTATTGTTACGAAGATCCGTCGAGGAAACGATCGGCTACAGGGTGATTCAAAATTGGTGGTAGAACGAGAAACGGTATTCTGTGAGGTGATTCAATATTGATGGTAGAATGAGAAACGATTGCCTGCAGGGTGACTCAAAATTGGTACTTCAATAAGAAAATGGTCACTTACAGGGTGATTCAAAATTGATGGTAGAATGAGAAACGGTGTTCCACAGAGTGATTCATTGTTGGTGGTAGAATGAGAAACGATTGTCTGCAGGTTGATTCAAAATTGGTGTTCCAATGAGAAAATGGTCGTCTATAGGGTGATTCAAAATTAGTGGTAGAACGAGAAACGGTATTCTGTGAGGTAATTCAATATTGATGGTAGAATGAGAAACGATTGCCTGCAGGGTGACTCAAAATTGGTACTTCAATAAGAAAATGGTTACTTATAAAGTGATTCAAAATTGAGGGTAGAATGAGAACCGGCGTTCCACAGAAGGATTCATTGTTGGTGGTAGAATGAGAAATGATTGTCTGCAGGGTGACTCAAAATTGGCGCTACAATGTGCAAATGGTCGTCTATAGGTTGATTCAAAATTGATGGCAGAATGGAAAACAGTCGTCTACCGAGTGATTCAAAATTAGTGGTAAAATAAGCGAACAGTCGTCTACTGGACGACTCAAAATTGATGATAGAGTGAAAAATGGTTACCTACTGTGTGGTTC
>NW_017105189.1:0-545 GCF_001263275.1 Habropoda laboriosa
CCGTGTTACTGTTAAACGAAGCGAATATACACATATAACGTCGCATATTGTTATAGTAGTTCTTCGGAACCTTCGCATATCATTCTGTGTCGATTCTCGTCCTATAAATCGCGTACGGTTCTGCTATGCATATTGGACGCCGGCGTCGAATTTTTGAACTAGGTCGTGGGTGAAAATACAAGTAATTAAATATTTCGTCGTTAGAAATAGTTCCGATAGATAAAAGTTCGCAACGAAATCCTACCTTCTATGGTACCGAATATAAAAGTGTGGTTTGTTTTTTCAATAGCTCAAACGGTTCGCGTGTTACTGTTAAACGAAGGGAATATACACATATAACGTCGCACTTGGAAATAGTATTTCTTTGCGATATTCACGTGACGAACAGGTACGATACTCGTACTATGAATGGAGTACATTTCTGCTATGCATTCTGGACATCGGCGTCGAATTTACGAAACAAGATGGTGGGTCAAATGTAGATAATTAAATATATCGACGAAAAATAATTCCAAAAACTAAATATGACCAACGAAACCTTACCT
>NW_017105190.1:0-629 GCF_001263275.1 Habropoda laboriosa
CTTTTATATTAAAAGTTATATAAAAGATACATATGTCCAAAGTTTTATTTCAATTCATTATGTGTAAATAAAGTTTATTGAAGTTTATTCAGATTGTTTCACTTCCACATTCAATTACGAAGTAATAGCCGGTGACATGAGATAGCTTCTGCGTAAAATTGCCGGTCAACAATGTGTTAATTGGAATATGACTATGGTTGCACTGTAATTTCAGTCTTCTTAGGTGGATTTTAATTCTGTGGTCGTGGATTGTGACATGGCAGCTTGAATTTGAACTCTGACACGGATTGAATTCCGACTCTGCTTTGGATTTCTTTTGTGTTCTGGCTTGTCATGTGTGAAGTTCATCATTTTATAGCTTGCACAGTGTTCGACGATTTACGATTTAAAAGTGGAATTTTTCATATTAATTTTGATTTAAATACAAGTGGAAATTTTATATTAAATTTGATGAATTTTTGTGCCTTTGTTAAATTATATTTTTAAAATCACGGATAAAGGTAATTCGTACGAAACGTGGAGAAAACTTGGTGCAAAAATGAATATTTGGCATTGAATGTCAAATTGTTCATTAAAAAAATTAAGTATCATATCTATTTTAAAGGAATATTATTTTTATTTTACAAATT
>NW_017105191.1:0-581 GCF_001263275.1 Habropoda laboriosa
AATTTCTTCAGCTAAATGTACCCAACGAAATCTTACCTTTTATTGGGACAGAATATAAAGTTTAGGTTTGTTATTTCAATAGCTCAAACGATTCCCGTGTTACAGTTAAACGAAGCAAATATACACGAATAACGTCGCGCATGGAGGTAGTATTATTTCCCGAGTTTCACGTCACGTACCGGTGCGATACTCGTACTCTAAATGGAGTACGATTCTGCTATGCATTCCGGACATCGGCGCAGAATTTTCGAACTACGATGTGGGGGAAAATACAGATAATTAAACATTTCGACTTTAAATATAATTTCCTCAACTAAATGTATCCAACGAAATCTTCTAATTATTTGATCCCGTATATGAAGGTGTGCTTGTTTCTTCAATATCTCACCCAGTTGCCGTGTTACTGTTAAACGAAGCGAATATACACCTATAACAACGGCTAGGCGATAGTAGTTCTTTGCGACATTATCATAACATACTGCGGCAATTGTCGTCATCTAAATGGCGTACGAATCTGTTATGTTTTCTGAACGACGGCGACGAATTTTAGAATTACGATGGTGGGGGCAAATACAGATAAT
>NW_017105192.1:0-593 GCF_001263275.1 Habropoda laboriosa
CACACCTATAACGTCGGCTAGGCGATAGTAGTTCTTCGCGTCTTTCACATAACATACTGCGGCCATATTCGTACTCTAAATGGTGTTCGATTCCGCACTGAATTCTGGATGTCGGCGCCGAATTATCGAACTTGGATTGTGGGCGAAAATACAGATAATTAATTATTTGGATGTTCATAATAATTCCAAAAACCCAACGTAATCTTACCTCTTTTTGATACCGAATACAAAGGTGTGATTTGTTATTCAAAACTCAAACGGTACCGGTCTTACTGTTAAACCAAGCGAACATAAACATGTAACGCCGCACATGGTTATAGTAGTTCTCGCGGCCTTCGCATATCATACTGTGTCGATTCACCTTCCCTAAATGGCGTACGGTTCTGCTTTGCATTCTGGACGCCGGCGTCGGATTTTCGAAATACGATGTGGTGGAAAATACAGATACTTAAATACTACGTCGTTAGTAATAATACCAGCAAATAAATGTTCCGAACGAAATCTTTCCATTTTTTGGTACCGAATACAATGGTGTGGTTTGTATGTTCAATAGCTCAGTTGTTTCCCGTGTTACTGTTAAAGGAAGCGACTAT
>NW_017105193.1:0-606 GCF_001263275.1 Habropoda laboriosa
TACCGGTACGATACTCGTACTCTATATGGAGAACGATTCTGCTAAGCATTTTGGACATCGGCGCCGACTTTTCGAACGACGATTGTGGGGGCAAATACAGATAATTAAATATTTCGGCTATAAAAATAATTGCTTCAGCTAAATGTATACTACGAAATCTTCTAATTTTTTGATCCCAATAATAAATGTGTGCTTGGTTCTTCAATATCTTACACGGTTGCCGAGTTTCTGTTAAACGAAGCGAATATATACCTATAATGTCGCCTAGGCGATAGTAGTTCTTCGCGACATGAACATAATGTACTGCGGCGATATTCGTACTCTAATGGTGTTTGATTCGGCTATGCATTCTGGACGTGGCATCGAATTGTCGAACTACGATGTGGGGGAAAACACAAATAATTAGTAATTAAATATTTCGTCGATAGAGACGATTCCAATAAATAAAAGTTCCCAACGAAATCTTACCTTTTTTTGGTCCCGAATACAAAGTTGTGGTTTCTTTTTTCAAAAGCTCAAACGGTTCCCGTGTTACAGTTAAATGAATAGAATATAAACATATACCGTCACGCTAGAGATATTATTTCTTAGCGATTTTCACGTAAC
>NW_017105194.1:0-1181 GCF_001263275.1 Habropoda laboriosa
TAATTTTTTTTTAAGAAGTTACTTAATTCTGATTACATCGCGATTACTATGACGGTAATAATTGAAGAAAATTAAACCAATAGTTAAGGATAAATTGTTGAAATCTTCGAATGTTTCATGCTTCACGGTTGCGTTTTAGGCGCTTTTAATAAACCGATAGAAAGTGCAAGCGTGCTTAATAATTACGATTTTTGAAAAATCATTTTTTTTTAAGAAGTTACTTAATTCTGATTGCATCGCGATTACTATGACGGTAATAATTAAGGAGAAACAAGCAAATAGTTAAGGACGAATTGTTGTAATCTTGCAATGTTGAAGCTTTACGGTTGCGTTTTAGGCGCGTTTAAACCGATAGATATAGCGAGCTGTGGTGCGCAGAATAGTTAATTTGTTATTTCGCTGCGTGGAGTCTAAGATGGACAGACCACGTTGTTGTGCCGGAAAAGCTCGTTAACTGGTAATTTCGTGGAAAATTAGTTGAGTAGTTTGGCGAGTTTTCACGCGCGATTTTCGTACTGCATGCATTTCGTTCGACGGAACGGCGGATTTGTTCGCAGGAGGAGTAAAAATCCACCGTGGAGCGGTAGTTGGTGAAAATTGTTGTAGTTCGCGGGGGAATGTTTTGTTCATGATGAAAGTCGAATGCTTCAGCGAGCTGCGTGATTGGTTCGGTAATAGATTCGCCGGTGGTAAAGTGATTTTACAAAATTCGTTTTTGTTCTGAAAACGATGCACCACGATTTCAAAATAATTCCATCGTGCTTGTACGATTAAGTTAATTACACTGTTAATTAGATGAAGAAATTTAACGTCACGATGGTTTGTTACAATATGAATGCAATACAAAAATTCTTTAGATTAATGGATCTAAGAGAATTTTTGATTGTTTTAGAAATCAGAATGAGAATCGTCTTTCGAATGTTACACTGGCGTTTATAGGTATTAGGACACCCGTTATGTTCGTTTAGACTGTATTATTCACACATTCAATAAGTAGATGTTAGTATGTTTCACTAGACGTCTGTAGAATTCAGTAGATTTTAGCAAAATTTGGCAAATTTCAGTAGATTTTAGTAAAATTTGGTAAATTTCAGTAGATTTTAGTCAAATTTAGTAGGAATCAATAAAACTGAGTAGATTTCAATAAGTTTTCAAAAAATTTTAATGAATATTAGAAATGT
>NW_017105195.1:0-283 GCF_001263275.1 Habropoda laboriosa
TACGAAGGTGTGGATTGTTTTTTCTATAGCCCAAGCGGTTCCCGTGTTACTGTTAAACGAAGCTAAAATACACCTGTGACGTCGGCTAGGCGATAGAAGTTCTACGCGACTTTCACATAACATACTGCGGCGATACTCGTAATCGAAATGGGGTTCGATTCTGCTTTGCATTCCGGACGTCGACGTCGAATTTTCGAACTACGATGGTGGGGGCAAAATACAGATCATGAAATATTTCGAATTTAAATATAATTCCTTCAGCTTAATGTATCCAACGAAATCT
>NW_017105196.1:0-607 GCF_001263275.1 Habropoda laboriosa
TAGCAGAATCATTCTCCATTTAGAGTACGAGTTTCGTCCCAGTATGACATGCGAAGGTCGCGAGGAACTGCTATAACCATGTGCGACGTTACATGTGTATATTCGCTTCGTATAACAGTAACACGGGAACCGTTTGAGCTTTGAATAACAAAGCACACCTTTGTGTTGGGTATCAAAAAAAGGTAAGATTTCGTTGGCCACATTTAGCTGAAGAAATTATATTTAAAGTCGAAATATTGATTTTATCTGTATTTTCCCCCACTATCGGTCCGAAAATTCGGCGCCGATGTCCAGAATGCCAAGCAGAATCGTACTCCATTTCGAGTATGAGTATCGTACCGGTACGCCACGTGAATATCGCGAAGAAATAATATCTCGAAGCGTGACGTTATATGTGTATATTCGCTTCGTTTAACGGTAAGACCGGAAACGTTTGAGCTTTGAATAACATAGCACACCTTTGTATTCGGTATCAAAAAATGGTAAGATTTCGTTATATTCATTCAGCTGTAGGAATTATATTTAAAATCGAAATATTTATATTATCTGTATTTGCCCCCACCATCCTAGTTCGAAAATTCGGCGCCGATGTCCAGAATGCATTGCA
>NW_017105196.1:5667-5893 GCF_001263275.1 Habropoda laboriosa
ATTTAGCTGAAGGAATTATATTTAAAGTCGAAATATTTAGCTACCTGTATTTGCCCACACCATCGAAATTCGAAAATTCGACGCCGATGTCCGGGATCCATAGCAGATATGTACTCCATTTAGAGTACGAGTATCGTAACGTTACTTTACGTGAAACTCGCGCAGAAATAATATCTCCAAGCGTGACGTTATATGTATATATTCGCTTCGTTTAACAGTAACACTG
>NW_017105197.1:0-239 GCF_001263275.1 Habropoda laboriosa
CTTTTACGACTGTTACTTTATTTATTGCTACCTCTTTATCAAAAAAAATTAAATTATCCGTTACTGCACACGAATACCATATATCAACCACTGTTTGTGCTCCCGTGTCCGGCATTAAGATAGTTTTTTCTTTATAACGACGCGCACGAGATTCATTACAACCACTGTTAATTTGTTCAGTTAGACATGCATGCTATCGATTAAAATATACGCCATCAACTAATTAATAGTTATTAACC
>NW_017105197.1:329-540 GCF_001263275.1 Habropoda laboriosa
GAATATCATATATCAACCACTGTTTCTTGCTCCCGAGCCTTGCAGCAGGTTAGTCTGTTCTTTTTTATAACAACGCGCTCGAGTTTCATAACATCCACTGTAAATTTGTTCAATTAGACATGCATGCTATCGATTTAAATATACGCCGTCAACTAATTAATAGTTATTAAACACTGCAATGTCAACCGCGGTTTATAGGACTGTTACTTTT
>NW_017105198.1:0-569 GCF_001263275.1 Habropoda laboriosa
AAATATACGCCATCAACTTATTAATAATGATTAACCACTGCAATGTCAACCACTGCTTTTACGCCTGTTACTGTACTTATTGCTACCTCTTTATCATCAAAAAATTAAATTAACCGTTATTACACTCGAATTTCATGTTTCAACCACTGTTACTTGTTCCAGTGGCCTGCATCAGGTTAGTCTTTTTTTTTTTATAACAACGCGCTCGAATTTCAAATCAACCACTGTTAATTTATTCAGTTGGACATGCATACCATCGATTGAAATACGCGGCATCAACTAATTAACTGTTATTAACCACTGCAATGTCAACCACGGCTTTTCCGACGGTTACTTTATTTACTGCTACCTCTTTATCAACAAAAAATTAAATTAACCGTTATTACACTCGAATATCACATATCAACCACTGTTTCTTGTACCAGTGACCGGCATCAGGTTAGTTTTTTTTTTTATAACAACTCTCTCGAGTTTCATAACAACCACTGTTAATTTGTCTAATTAGGAATGCATACCACCCATTAAAATGTATGCCATCATCTAATTAATTGTTATTAACCACTGCAATG
>NW_017105199.1:0-307 GCF_001263275.1 Habropoda laboriosa
TGGACACCGGGGTCGAATTTTCGAACTACGATGTGGGAGAAAATACAGATAATTAAATATTTCAACGTAAAAATAATTTCTAAAACTAAATGTGACCAATGAAAACTTACCTTTTCGTGGTACCGAATACAAAGGTGTGGTTTGTTTTTTCAATAGCTCAAACGGTTCCGGTATTGCTGTTAAACGCAGCGAATACACACCTATAACGTCGCGCTTGGAGTTAGTATTTCTTCGCGATTTTCACATAACGTACCGGTACGATACACGTACTCTGAATGGAGTATATTTCTGCTGTGCATTATGGACG
>NW_017105200.1:0-383 GCF_001263275.1 Habropoda laboriosa
GAAATATTTAGTTATCTGTATTTGCCACTACCATCGTAGAAAGAAAATTCGACGCCGATGTCCGGAATGCACAGCAGAAATGTACTCCAATTATAGCACGAGTATCGTACCGGTAAGTTATGTAAAAATCGCAATGAAATACTATCTCTAAGCGCGACGTTATATGTGTACATTCGCTTCGTTTAACATTAACACGGGAACAGTATGAGCTATTGCAAAAACAAACCACTCCTTTGTATTCGGTACCAAAAAATGGTATGCTTTCGTTGGCCACATTTAGATTTACGAATTACTTTTATCGTCGAAACATTTAGTTTTCTGTATTTTCCCCCACCATCGTAGATAGAAAATTCGACGCCGGCGTCAGGAATGCATAGCAGAAC
>NW_017105201.1:0-352 GCF_001263275.1 Habropoda laboriosa
CAACTCATTTTAAATATACATATTAGAAATTTTCCGTTTAATACAAAAATAAAGCATTTTACCAATTACTGGTACTTGCCAGACACTTAATATCAGGCTTTAAATACTCTCCTTTCGGTTCCTTTAAATACAATCAAATAATTTCTTCAATTAGCGGTACTTACTTGGATTACTCCGCTTCGAATAAAATATTTCGAAATTATTTTGAAGGTTTAGGGAAATAAACATTTGAATTTTAGTCAGTTCATTCCTATATACTGGATAACAATTCATTTTAAATATACATATAAGAAATTTTCCTTTAATAACAAAAATAAATCATTTTACCAAATACTGGTACTTGCTAGACGTT
>NW_017105202.1:0-637 GCF_001263275.1 Habropoda laboriosa
ATCGTTAGAAATAATTCCAACAAATAAATGTACCCAACGAAATCCTACCTTTTTTTGGTACCGAATACAAAGGTGTGTTTTGTTTTTTAATAGCTCGAACGGTTCCAGTGTTACTGTTAAACGAAGCGAATATACATATATAACGTCGCACATGGTTATATTATTACTTCGCAACCTTCGCATATCATACTGGGACGATTCACGTCCACTAAATGGCGTATGGTTATGTTAGGCATTCTGGACCCCGGCGTCGGTTTTTCGACCTACGATGTAGGGGAAAATACAAATAATTAAATATTTCGTCGTTAGAAACAATTGTAACAAATGAATGTTCCCAACGATATCATATCTTTTTGATGGTTACGAATACAAAGGTGTGGTTTGTTTTTTCAATATCTCACACGGCTGCTGTGTTACTGTTAAACGAAGCGGATATACACCTATAACGTCGCTCTTTGAGATAGTATTTCTTCGCGATTTTCACATAACGTACCTGTACTATACAAGTACTCTAAAGGGAGTACGATTCAACTATGAATTCTGGAGGACGGCGTCGAATATAAGAACTACGATGGTGGGGGAAAATGCAGATAATTAAATATTTCGACGTAAAAATAATTGCTAAAACTAAATGTGA
>NW_017105203.1:0-1002 GCF_001263275.1 Habropoda laboriosa
ATAGTAGTTCTTCGCGACTTTCACATAACATACTGCGGCGACACTCGCACTCTAAATGGAGTATATTTCTGCTATGATTTCTGGACATCGGCGTCGAATTTGCAAAATCGGATGGTGGGGGCAAATACAGATAACTAAATATTTCGACATTAAAAATATTCCCTAGAAATAAATAGTCCCAGCGAAATCTTACAATTTTCTGATCCCGAATGAAAAGGTGTGGTATGTTTTTTCAATAGCTAAATCGGGTCCCGTGTTACTGTTAAACGAAGCGTATATACGCATATAACGTCGCGCTTGGAAATACTATTTCTTCGCGACCTTCGCTAATCATACTGGGACGATTCACGTCCTCTAAATGGCCAACGGTTCTGCTATGCATTCTGGATGCCGACGTCGACTTTTCTATCTACGATGTGGGGGAAAATACAAATAATTAAATATTTCGTAGTTCCAAATAAATCCACAAATAAATGTTCCCAACGAAACCTTACCTTTTTTATACGAAGGTATGGATTGTTCTTCCAATAGCTCAACGGTTTCCGTGTTACTGTTAAACGAAGCGAATATACACATATAACGTCACGCTTAGAGATGTATTCGCGATATGCACGAAACGTACTGGTACCATTCTCGTCCTCAAAATGGCGTACGATTCTGCTATGCATTCTGGACATCGGCGTCTAATTCTCTCTCTACGATGGTGGGAGCAAATACAGATAATTATATATTTCGACGTTACTAATAATTCCTAACACTAAATGTGACCATCGAAATCTTACCTTCTTTGGTACCGAATACAAAGTTTGGGTTTGTTATTTCAATAGCTCGAACGATTCCGGTGTTACTGTTAAACGATGCGAATATACACATATAACGTCGCAATTGGTTATAGTAGTTCTTCGCGACCTTCGCATATCATACTGGGACGATTCTCGACGTCTAAATGGCGTACTTTTCTGCTCTGCATTCTGGACGCCAGCATCGAATTTTCGAACTACG
>NW_017105204.1:0-508 GCF_001263275.1 Habropoda laboriosa
TTTGCAGTACTGCAAACGACTGTTCTCTCTTTAATTTGCAAGTTTCGCCACGTAAAACGTGTTATAAGGATGATAAACTGAAATACTGCTGTTTGCTCACGCAAACCACGTTTTGCAGTACTGCAAACGACTGTTCCCTCCTTATTTTGCATGTTTCGCACCGTAGAACGTGTTCTAACGAATGAAAACTGAAATACTGATGTTTTCTTGCGACAAAGAATATTTGCAGTACTGCAGCAGTACTGCAAATATCTGTTTTCTCTTTATTTTGCATGTTGCGCCACGTAAAACGAGTTTAAGCGAATATAAACTGAAATACTGCTGTTTTCTCGCGGCAAACCACGTTTTGCATTACTGCAAATATCTGTTTTCTCTTTATTTTACATATTTCGCAACGTAAAACGAGTTTTAACGAATATAAACTGAAATACTGCTGTTTTCACGGGACAAACCATGTTTTGCAGTACTGCTAACATCTGTTTTCTCTTTATCTTGCTTGTTTCGCCAC
>NW_017105205.1:0-306 GCF_001263275.1 Habropoda laboriosa
GAAAGTCGATATAATTAATTATCTGTATTTGACCCACCACCGTTGTTCGTAAATTCGACGCCGTCGTCCAGAATGCATAGCAGAAATGTACGCCATATAGATTACGACAATTGCAGCAGTATGCTGTGTTAATGTCGCGAAGAACTACTATCGCCTAGCCGTCATTATAGGTGTATATTCGCTTCGTTTAACAGTGACACGGCAACCGTGTGAGATAATGAACAAACAAACCACAACTGTGGAATTCGGCAACAAAAAAAGGTAAGGTTTCGTTGGGAACATTTATTTGTGGAATTATTTGGAACG
>NW_017105206.1:0-540 GCF_001263275.1 Habropoda laboriosa
GAGTTTCATAACAACCACTGTTAATTTGTTTAATTAGACATGCATACCAACGAACAAAATATACGCCATCAACTAATTAATTGTTATTAACCACTGCAATGTCAACCGCGGCTTATAGGCAGTTACTTTATTTATTGCTAACCCTTTATCAGCAAAAAATTTAATTTACCCTTATTACACTCTAATAACACATACCAACCACTGTATGTTTCTCCAGTGACCTGCATCAGAATAGTATTTTTTTTTTTATAACAACGCTCTCGAGTTTCATAACAACCACTGTTAATTTGCTTAATTAGACATGCATACCATCGATTAAAATATACGCCATCAACTAATTAAATGTTATTAACCACTGCAATATCAACAGCTGCTTATAGGACAGTTACTTTATTTATTGCTACCTCTTTATCAACAAAAAATTAAATTAACCCTTATTACAATCGAATATCATATATCAACCACTGTTTGTTGCTCCCGAGTCCGGCATTAAGTTAGTTTTTTGTTTATAACGACGCGCACGAGATTCATAACAACCAC
>NW_017105206.1:973-1184 GCF_001263275.1 Habropoda laboriosa
ACTAATTAATTGTTATTAACCACTGCAATGTCAACCACTGCTTTTACGTTTGTTACGTTATTTATTGTTACTTCTTTATCAACAAAAAATTAAATTAACCTATATTGCACTCGAAAATCATATATCAACCACTGTTTCTTGCTCCCGCGTCCCGCATCAGGTTAGTTTGTTTTTTTTATAACACGCGCTCGAGTTTCATAACAACCACTGT
>NW_017105207.1:0-742 GCF_001263275.1 Habropoda laboriosa
CAGTTAAGCCATTAGAGGATGGAATTCTTTCCGAGCTTCTCTGTGACATTCTAATAAGGGAGATATAAAAAAGATTTTATAAAACAAACTAAACAAAGCCCCAAGTAAAATTTTCAAATAAATGTTGCAAACCTTGAAAACTTAACAGCTGCTATCTAATTTCTTCTAATGATTTAAGGAAGATTTTTTGTTACGTTGTACTTTTGGACAATACAAACACTTCACTCTCGAATAGAATACAGAAGAAACTAGTTTCGACGTACAGAATAAATATATTTTCAAATATATATATTTCGCGTTCAAAATATACCTTTACTTGGATTAATTCAAGACGGTTGAATATTAGCCACTGACAGCTTGAAGGAGACTGGAGCGTGACTCTTGCCCCGATTGTTCCCAAACAATGCATGTTTATATTTCACTTGTTTAAAACAAATGCGAACAAACCAAAGAATGAGACAAGTGTGATCGATGTGCAGTATGCGTAAAAATAAAAACATCGCGGGTCTCATGGTCAAGTGGTATCACGCTGACGTCGTCTATAGGCGACGCTCGTACACACAGGTCGTCGCGCGGATGTCGCCTATAGGTGACGCTCGTACAAACCGGTCGTCGCGCGGATGTCGTCTATAGGCGACGCTCGTAGCGAAAGGGTTAAACGACTTATTTGTTATTCATGAAAAAAAAAAATACGTTTTGTAGATCAATGTCAATGATACACACGCTGAAAATTTCATCGAAA
>NW_017105208.1:0-1247 GCF_001263275.1 Habropoda laboriosa
AGCAAGGTAGATTTAACTAGTTACCCAAGATTAGTTTGGCGGGTAATAAGTCGTAACGCGAACGATCTGAAACGATCGGACGAGCGACGCGACGCGACACTGTGAGTGCACCGTCAGTTGTCCATAGCGTTTAAATGTACTGGGTCTTTTCGACACAAAATCTAAACAGCGCGATCGCGCTGCTTGAGACTCAAACGGTTAATCACCGATTCTGTCGCTTTCAAGATTCAGTTTTGTCGACATGAACTGATTCGGTAATAAAACCGAATAGATCGCCATGTTTTTCTTTACCGTCATAGTACGATTACGAGCAGACACACTGCTTCGTTTTTCTCTTCTTCTTTCCTCGCCCACTCTCGATGCGATTTCCGTAAATTCAATTTTTTTACCAGACGTCGCTGCACCGAACTGGCCGTGAGTCTGTGAAACTGTTCGCGGAATATTGAAACCGTAACTCTTATTATGAGCCCTGAAGGAAGAAGAAGAAAAAAAGAAGGCAACCAATGCCAAGAAATTAGACGGTTATATTGACCTGGATAAATTTCCAGTCTCCACTTTCGTCATGTGTTTGCCACTTCCTAACTTCCCTTATTTTCACCATGCAACTGATTGCCTGTTTCTTTTTTTTCCAGTGGATAAAATCGACCAAGGTCGAGGCGAAGAGAGAATTTCGTAATATCGGAGAGGAGAGAAAGATGAATCTTTGGCGACGTTTAAAATCCTGCCTGTCGATAGCCGAAAATCAGATCGCGAAGCAGATAGCAGAGGTTCGAGTCTGGTGTTCCTTGTCTCGAGATTAGGCGGAGTTTGCCAAGACTTTGGATAAGATCTGTTTGGTCAAGGACGATCGAGCTATTACCAAAGTCGCGTTTGTCTCGCTTTCCCTCGTTCAACTCGCGCGGAAATCCTTGCTCTCTTCCTAGAGCCAGACGTTCTTTCAAAAGACCCGCTGGATATCCTGTTTATACGATTCTCCCAGGGAAGAGAAAAAAGAGCGGTCGATTACTGGTAGATAAGGCTGAAAATTCGAGCAGACTACTTCTTTCTCGAGCTTCGGTCTTCTATTGTGGGATACTGTAACGAGGGGTTCGAATGTCCTTGTGATGGGGAAGATTGTGGAAAATTGAGACGCGAAGAACAGCGGTGGAAAAAGATTACAATAAGGACGGTATTCGTTGTATGGAGTTCGATAATAATTTTCTCGCGTGTTTTAACGACCCGAAGGGTTATTTAATTTTATTCAAAGC
>NW_017105209.1:0-623 GCF_001263275.1 Habropoda laboriosa
CAATCAAAATAAAGAGAAAACAGTCGTTTGCAGTACTGCAAAACGTCTTTGTAGCGAGAAAACCGCAGTATTACAGATTATATTCATTAGAACTCGGTTTACGTGGCGAATCAGGGAAAATAAAGAGAAAACAGTCGTTTGTAGTACTGCAAAACGTCTTTGTCTCGGGAAAACAGCAGTATTACAGTTTATATTCATTAGAACTCGTTTTACGTGGCGAATCATGGAAAATAAAGAGAAAACAGTCGTTTGTAGTACTGCAAAACGCGGGTTGTCGCGGGAAGCAGCAGTATTACAGTTTATATACGTTAGAACACGTCTTACATGGCGAAACATGGAAAATAAATGAAAAACAGGCGTTTGTAGTTCTGCAAAACGAGGGTTGTCGCGGGAAAGCAGCAGTATTAAAGATTATATACGTTAGAACACGTTTTACGTGGCGAAACATGGACAATAAAGAGAAAACAGGCGTTTGTAGCACTGCAAAACGTGCGCTGTCGCGGGAAATCATCAGTAATTCAGATTATATTCGTTAGAACACGTTTTACGTGGCGAAACAAGCAAAATAAAGGGAAAACAGTCGTCTGCAGAACTGCAAAACGTGGTTTGTCGCGGGAAAACAG
>NW_017105210.1:0-471 GCF_001263275.1 Habropoda laboriosa
TCATGTCGTAATTTTCTTCGGATAGATATATTTGATGGCCCTGGTGTAAATAAATATTCCAAATTAGTTATGAAGTATCATCGAGTGCACCAAGGCGCCACCCGTGACCACCAGAAAGATAAACGCCCCATGGGTAAGAATGTTGTCTTATATAACCATATTTATTATTATTTTGCCATTATATGCTTAGAATAATAAAAATACTTTCGTGGAGCCCTGAGCAAAACATGTGATTTCGGCGTGGCAGTCAATGTGTCAAGGTAAGTACAGAGGAGCGTGTAGCAATACCGTAAATTCTCTACAAGAGTCAGTAAGTTTGGATTCTACAAGTGACAGTATAGATGGTCCTACGCCTAGGTCTGCGTCCAAGCGTGTAAGGCTACACCAGTCGGTTTCCTTTACGAGATGTCGCGGCTCGACAAATCATAATAGAAAAATATAATTTCTTTAATTTTACTTTTTTTCATCTGG
>NW_017105211.1:0-969 GCF_001263275.1 Habropoda laboriosa
CACGTAACGTAACGGTACGATTCTCGTACACGAAATGGAGTACGATTCTGCTATGCATTCTGATTCCGGCATCCTATTTTCGAACTACGATGTGGACGAAAACACAAATAATAAAATAATTCGTCGTTAGAAATAATTTCAACAAATAAATGTTCCCAACGATATCTTACCTTTTTTTGGTACCGAAAACGAAGGTGTGGTTTGTTTTTTCAAAGCTCAAACGTTTCCCGTGTTACTGTTAAACGAAGCGAATATACACAAATAACGTCGCTCATGGAAATAGTATTTCTGCGCGATATTCTCGTAACGTACAGGTACGATACTCGTACTCTATGTGGAGTACGATTCTGCTACTACACAAACTGGACATCGGCGTCGAATATGTGAACTACGATGGGGGGCCAAAAACAGATAATTAGTTATATCGACGTTCACAACAATTCCTACAACTGAATGTTCCCAACGAAACCTTACCTTTTTTTGGAACCGAATACAAAGTTGTGGTTTGTTTTTTCAAAGCTCAAACGTTTCCCGTGTTACTGTTAAACGAAGCGAATATACACATGTAACGTTGGAAATAGTATTTCTGCGCGATGTTCTCGTAACGTTCCGGTACGATACTCGTACTCTATGTGGAGTACATTTCTGCTATGCATTTTGGACATCGGCGCCAAATTTTCGTACTACGATGTAGGGGAAAATACAGGTTATTAAATATTTCGACTTTAAGAATAATACCTTCATCTAAATTTATCCAACGAAATCATACGATTTTTTGATCCCGAAAATAAAGGTGTGCTTGGTTCTTCAATATCTCACACGGTAGCCGTGTTACTGTCAAACGAAGCGAAAGTACACATATAACGGCGCACATGGTTATAGTAGTTCTTCGCGTCCTTCGCTAAACATACTGGGACGAATCTCGTCCTCTAATTGGCGTACGATTCTACTATGCATTCTGGACGACGG
>NW_017105212.1:0-327 GCF_001263275.1 Habropoda laboriosa
TTTTTGCAGAACTACAAACGACTGTTTTCTCTTTATTTTGCATGTTTCGCCACGTAAAACGTGCTTTAACGAATATAAAATGTAATACTGCTGTTTCGTCGCTACAATGACGTTTTGCAGTACTGCAATATGACTGTCTCACTTTTATTTTGCATGTTTTGCCACGTAAATCGTGTTTTAAGGTATATAAACTGAAATACTGCTGTTTTCGCGCGACTTCCCGCTTTTTGCAGTACTACAAACGACTGTTTTCTCTTTATTTTACATGTTGCGCCACGTAAATCGTGTTTTAGCGAATACGAACTGAAATACTGCTGTTTTCGTGCG
>NW_017105213.1:0-332 GCF_001263275.1 Habropoda laboriosa
ACGTGTTCTAAGGAATATAAACTGTAATACTGCTGTTTTCCCGCGACAAACCCCGTTTTGCTGGACTACAAACGACTGTTTTCTCTTTATTTTGCATCCTTCGCCACGTAAATCGTGTTTTAAAGAATATAAACTGGAATACTGCAGTTTTCTCGCTACAAAGACGTTTTGCAGTACTGCAAACGAATGTTTTCTCTTTAATTTGTATGATTCGCCACGTAAATCGTGTTTTAAGGAATGTAAACTGAAATACTACTGTTTTCGCGCGTCAACCCGCGTTTTCCAGTACTACAAATGACTGTTTTCTCATTATTTTGCATGTTTCGCCACGT
>NW_017105214.1:0-434 GCF_001263275.1 Habropoda laboriosa
CAGATGTATATTCATCGAGCATGTACGAGCAGGAACTTAAGTGGTGAGAATTATTATTTTCTAGGTAAACTAGTCCTTTGTTACGACGTAACAGAAACCTTACAATTTTTTAATCCCGAATATAAAGGTGTGCTTGGTTCTTCAATATCTTACACGGTTGGTTTGTTACTCTGAAACGTAGCGAATGTACACCTATACCATCGGCTAGGGGATAGTATTTCTTCGCGCCTTTCACATTACTTACTGCTGCGATATTCGTACTCTAATGGAGATTGATTCCACTATGCATTCTGGTCGTGGCGTCGAATTTTCAAACTACGATGGTGGGGGAAAATACAGATAATTAAATATTTCAACTTTAAAGATATTCCCTACAAATAAATGTTCCCAACGAAATCTTACCTGTTTTTGGTACCGAATACAAAGGTATGCTT
>NW_017105215.1:0-274 GCF_001263275.1 Habropoda laboriosa
GTCGCGGAGAACAACAATAACCATGTGCGACGTTATATGTGTATATTCGCTTCGTTTAACACTGACACGGGACCTTTTGATCTATTGATTCAACAGACCACACCTTTGTATTCGGTACCAAAAAAAGGTAAGATTTGGTTGGGTCTATTTATTTGTTGCCATTATGTCTAAAGCCGAAATATTTAATTAACTGTATTTTCCCCCACCATCGTAGTTCTAAAATTCGACGCCGGCGTTCAGAATGCATAACAGAACCGTACGTCATTTAGAGGAC
>NW_017105216.1:0-4898 GCF_001263275.1 Habropoda laboriosa
ACCTACTGCGGCGATATTAGTTCTCTAAATGGTGTTTGATTCCGCTATGCATTCTGGACGTGGTGACGAATTTTCGAACTACGAAGTAAGGGAAAAAACAAATAATTAAATATGTCGTCGTTAGAAATAATTCCAACAAATAAATGTTCCCAACGAAATCATATCTTTTTTTGATCCCGAATATAAAGGTGTGCTTGGTTCTTCAATATCTCACACGTCTGCCGTGTTACTGTCAAACGAAGCGAATGTACACATATAACGTCGGATAGGCGATTGTAGTTCTTCGCGACTTTCACATAACCTACTGCGGCGATATTAGTTCTCTAAATGGTGTTTGATTCCGCTATGCATTCTGGACGTGGAGACGAATTTTCGAACTACGATGTGGGGGGAAACACAAATAATACAATATTTCGTCGTTAGAAATAATTCCAACAAATAAATGTTCCCAACGAAATCATATCTTTTTTTGATCCCGAATATAAAGGTGTGCTTGGTTCTTCAATATCTCACACGTCTGCCGTGTTACTGTCAAACGAAGCGAATGTACACATATAACGTCGGATAGGCGATTGTAGTTCTTCGCGACTTTCACATAACCTACTGCGGCGATATTAGTTCTCTAAATGGTGTTTGATTCCGCTATGCATTCTGGACGTGGAGACGAATTTTCGAACTACGATGTGGGGGGAAACACAAATAATACAATATTTCGTCGTTAGAAATAATTCCAACAAATAAATGTTCCCAACGAAATCATATCTTTTTTTGATCCCGAATATAAAGGTGTGCTTGGTTCTTCAATATCTCACACGTCTGCCGTGTTACTGTCAAACGAAGCGAATGTACACATATAACGTCGGATAGGCGATTGTAGTTCTTCGCGACTTTCACATAACCTACTGCGGCGATATTAGTTCTCTAAATGGTGTTTGATTCCGCTATGCATTCTGGACGTGGAGACGAATTTTCGAACTACGATGTGGGGGGAAACACAAATAATACAATATTTCGTCGTTAGAAATAATTCCAACAAATAAATGTTCCCAACGAAATCATATCTTTTTTTGATCCCGAATATAAAGGTGTGCTTGGTTCTTCAATATCTCACACGTCTGCCGTGTTACTGTCAAACGAAGCGAATGTACACATATAACGTCGGATAGGCGATTGTAGTTCTTCGCGACTTTCACATAACCTACTGCGGCGATATTAGTTCTCTAAATGGTGTTTGATTCCGCTATGCATTCTGGACGTGGAGACGAATTTTCGAACTACGATGTGGGGGGAAACACAAATAATACAATATTTCGTCGTTAGAAATAATTCCAACAAATAAATGTTCCCAACGAAATCATATCTTTTTTTGATCCCGAATATAAAGGTGTGCTTGGTTCTTCAATATCTCACACGTCTGCCGTGTTACTGTCAAACGAAGCGAATGTACACATATAACGTCGGATAGGCGATTGTAGTTCTTCGCGACTTTCACATAACCTACTGCGGCGATATTAGTTCTCTAAATGGTGTTTGATTCCGCTATGCATTCTGGACGTGGAGACGAATTTTCGAACTACGATGTGGGGGGAAACACAAATAATACAATATTTCGTCGTTAGAAATAATTCCAACAAATAAATGTTCCCAACGAAATCATATCTTTTTTTGATCCCGAATATAAAGGTGTGCTTGGTTCTTCAATATCTCACACGTCTGCCGTGTTACTGTCAAACGAAGCGAATGTACACATATAACGTCGGATAGGCGATTGTAGTTCTTCGCGACTTTCACATAACCTACTGCGGCGATATTAGTTCTCTAAATGGTGTTTGATTCCGCTATGCATTCTGGACGTGGAGACGAATTTTCGAACTACGATGTGGGGGGAAACACAAATAATACAATATTTCGTCGTTAGAAATAATTCCAACAAATAAATGTTCCCAACGAAATCATATCTTTTTTTGATCCCGAATATAAAGGTGTGCTTGGTTCTTCAATATCTCACACGTCTGCCGTGTTACTGTCAAACGAAGCGAATGTACACATATAACGTCGGATAGGCGATTGTAGTTCTTCGCGACTTTCACATAACCTACTGCGGCGATATTAGTTCTCTAAATGGTGTTTGATTCCGCTATGCATTCTGGACGTGGAGACGAATTTTCGAACTACGATGTGGGGGGAAACACAAATAATACAATATTTCGTCGTTAGAAATAATTCCAACAAATAAATGTTCCCAACGAAATCATATCTTTTTTTGATCCCGAATATAAAGGTGTGCTTGGTTCTTCAATATCTCACACGTCTGCCGTGTTACTGTCAAACGAAGCGAATGTACACATATAACGTCGGATAGGCGATTGTAGTTCTTCGCGACTTTCACATAACCTACTGCGGCGATATTAGTTCTCTAAATGGTGTTTGATTCCGCTATGCATTCTGGACGTGGAGACGAATTTTCGAACTACGATGTGGGGGGAAACACAAATAATACAATATTTCGTCGTTAGAAATAATTCCAACAAATAAATGTTCCCAACGAAATCATATCTTTTTTTGATCCCGAATATAAAGGTGTGCTTGGTTCTTCAATATCTCACACGTCTGCCGTGTTACTGTCAAACGAAGCGAATGTACACATATAACGTCGGATAGGCGATTGTAGTTCTTCGCGACTTTCACATAACCTACTGCGGCGATATTAGTTCTCTAAATGGTGTTTGATTCCGCTATGCATTCTGGACGTGGAGACGAATTTTCGAACTACGATGTGGGGGGAAACACAAATAATACAATATTTCGTCGTTAGAAATAATTCCAACAAATAAATGTTCCCAACGAAATCATATCTTTTTTTGATCCCGAATATAAAGGTGTGCTTGGTTCTTCAATATCTCACACGTCTGCCGTGTTACTGTCAAACGAAGCGAATGTACACATATAACGTCGGATAGGCGATTGTAGTTCTTCGCGACTTTCACATAACCTACTGCGGCGATATTAGTTCTCTAAATGGTGTTTGATTCCGCTATGCATTCTGGACGTGGAGACGAATTTTCGAACTACGATGTGGGGGGAAACACAAATAATACAATATTTCGTCGTTAGAAATAATTCCAACAAATAAATGTTCCCAACGAAATCATATCTTTTTTTGATCCCGAATATAAAGGTGTGCTTGGTTCTTCAATATCTCACACGTCTGCCGTGTTACTGTCAAACGAAGCGAATGTACACATATAACGTCGGATAGGCGATTGTAGTTCTTCGCGACTTTCACATAACCTACTGCGGCGATATTAGTTCTCTAAATGGTGTTTGATTCCGCTATGCATTCTGGACGTGGAGACGAATTTTCGAACTACGATGTGGGGGGAAACACAAATAATACAATATTTCGTCGTTAGAAATAATTCCAACAAATAAATGTTCCCAACGAAATCATATCTTTTTTTGATCCCGAATATAAAGGTGTGCTTGGTTCTTCAATATCTCACACGTCTGCCGTGTTACTGTCAAACGAAGCGAATGTACACATATAACGTCGGATAGGCGATTGTAGTTCTTCGCGACTTTCACATAACCTACTGCGGCGATATTAGTTCTCTAAATGGTGTTTGATTCCGCTATGCATTCTGGACGTGGAGACGAATTTTCGAACTACGATGTGGGGGGAAACACAAATAATACAATATTTCGTCGTTAGAAATAATTCCAACAAATAAATGTTCCCAACGAAATCATATCTTTTTTTGATCCCGAATATAAAGGTGTGCTTGGTTCTTCAATATCTCACACGTCTGCCGTGTTACTGTCAAACGAAGCGAATGTACACATATAACGTCGGATAGGCGATTGTAGTTCTTCGCGACTTTCACATAACCTACTGCGGCGATATTAGTTCTCTAAATGGTGTTTGATTCCGCTATGCATTCTGGACGTGGAGACGAATTTTCGAACTACGATGTGGGGGGAAACACAAATAATACAATATTTCGTCGTTAGAAATAATTCCAACAAATAAATGTTCCCAACGAAATCATATCTTTTTTTGATCCCGAATATAAAGGTGTGCTTGGTTCTTCAATATCTCACACGTCTGCCGTGTTACTGTCAAACGAAGCGAATGTACACATATAACGTCGGATAGGCGATTGTAGTTCTTCGCGACTTTCACATAACCTACTGCGGCGATATTAGTTCTCTAAATGGTGTTTGATTCCGCTATGCATTCTGGACGTGGAGACGAATTTTCGAACTACGATGTGGGGGGAAACACAAATAATACAATATTTCGTCGTTAGAAATAATTCCAACAAATAAATGTTCCCAACGAAATCATATCTTTTTTTGATCCCGAATATAAAGGTGTGCTTGGTTCTTCAATATCTCACACGTCTGCCGTGTTACTGTCAAACGAAGCGAATGTACACATATAACGTCGGATAGGCGATTGTAGTTCTTCGCGACTTTCACATAACCTACTGCGGCGATATTAGTTCTCTAAATGGTGTTTGATTCCGCTATGCATTCTGGACGTGGAGACGAATTTTCGAACTACGATGTGGGGGGAAACACAAATAATACAATATTTCGTCGTTAGAAATAATTCCAACAAATAAATGTTCCCAACGAAATCATATCTTTTTTTGATCCCGAATATAAAGGTGTGCTTGGTTCTTCAATATCTCACACGTCTGCCGTGTTACTGTCAAACGAAGCGAATGTACACACTTAACGTCGAACATGGTTATAATAGTTCCTCGCGTCCTTCGCATATCATACAGGGACGATTCACCTCCTCGAAATGACGTACGGTTCGGTCATGCATTCTGGACGCCGACGTCGAATTTTCGAACTACGATGTGGGGGGAAACACAAATAATACAATA
>NW_017105217.1:0-609 GCF_001263275.1 Habropoda laboriosa
GCAAATACAGATAATTAAATATATCGACTTTAAAAATAATTCCTTCAGCTAAGTGAATACACCCAAATGTTACAATTTTTTGATCCCGAATATAAAGTTGTGACTGCTTCTTCAATATCTCTCACGGTTTCCGTGTTACTGTTAAACGAAGCGAATAAACACATATAACGTCGCACATGGTTATAGTATTTCTTCGCGACCTTCGCATAGTTACGTTCCGGTTCGGTACTCATACTTTAAATGGAGTACATATCTGCTATGCATTCTGGACATCGGCGTCGACTTTTCGAATTACAATGGTGGGGGCAAATATAGATAATTAAATATTTCGACGTTATTAATAATTCCTAATGCTAAATGTCACCAGAGAAATCTTACTTTTTGTGATACAGAATACAAATGTGTGGTTTGATCTTTCAATAGCTCCAAAATTTTCCGTTTTACTGTTAAACGAATCGAATTTACACATATAACGTCGCTCTTGGAGAAAGCATTCCTTCGCGATTTTCACGTAACGTACAGGTACGATGCTCGTACTCGAAATGAAGTACGATTCTGCTATGCATTCTGGGCACCGGCGTCGAATTTTCGTTCTACGATGTGAGAGAA
>NW_017105218.1:0-1221 GCF_001263275.1 Habropoda laboriosa
TTTATTTTCTTGTTGATAAAGAGGTTGCAATAACTAAAGTAACAGTCCTATAAGCAGCGGCTGCTATTGCAGTGGTTAATAACTATTAGTTTGTCTAAGGCGTATATTTTATTCGATGGCATGCATGTCCAATTTAACAAATTAACAGTGGTTGTTATTAAACATGTGCGCGATGTTATAAAGCACAAGGTAACCTAATGCCGGACTCGAGAGCAACAAACAGTGGTTGATAAGTGATATTTGAGTGTAATAACGGTTACTTAACTTTATGTTAGTAATGAGGTAGCGATAAATAAAGTAACAGCCGTATAAGCAGCAGTTGACATTGCAGTGGTTAATATCTATTAATTAGTTGATGGCGTATATTTTAAACGATCACATGCATGTCTAGTTGAACAAATTAACAGTGGTTGTTATTCAACATGTGCGCGTCGTTATAAACAAAAAACTTACCTGATGCCGGACTCGGGAACAACAAACAGATGTTGGTATATGATGGTCGAGTGTAATAACGGTTAATTTATTTTCTTGTTAATAAAGAGGTTGCAATAACTAAAGTAACAGTCCTATAAGTACCTAATGCCGGACTCGGGAACAACAAACAGATGTTGGTATATGATGTTCGAGTGTAATAATGGTTAATTTATTTTCTTGTTGATAAAGAGGTAGCAATAACTAAAGTAACAGTCCTATAAGCAGCGGCTGACATTGCAGTTGTTAATAACTATTAGTTTGTCTATGGCGTAGATTTTATTCGATGGCATGCATGTCCAATTTAACAAATTAACAGTGGTTGTTATTAAACATGTGCGCGATGTTATAAAGCACAAGGTAACCTAATGCCGGACTCGAGAGCAACAAACAGTGGTTGATAAGTGATATTTGAGTGTAATGGCGTGTATTTTAATCAATGGCATGCATGTCTAATTTAACAAATTAACAGTGGTTGTTATGAAACCCGAGCGCGTTGTTATAAAAAAAAACAAACTAACCTAATGCCGGACTCGAGAGCAACAAACAGTGGCTGATTAGTGATATTTGAGTGTAATAACGGTTAATTAACTTTATGTTGGTAATGAGGTAGCAATAAATAAAGTAACAACCGTATAAGCAGCAGTTAACATTGCAGTGGTTAATATCTATTTATTAGTTGATGGTGTATATTTTAAACGATGACTTGCATGTCTAGTTGAACAAATTAACTGTGGTTGTTATTAAACA
>NW_017105219.1:0-333 GCF_001263275.1 Habropoda laboriosa
CGTTTGAGCTATTGCAAAAACAAACCGCTCCTTTGTATTCGGTACCAAAAAAAGGTAAGCTTTGTTGGCCACATTTAGATTTAGGAATTACTTTTATCGTCGAAATATTTAGTTATTTGTATTTGCCCCCACCAACGTAGAGAGAAAATTCGACGCCGGCGACCAGATTGCATAGCAGAACGGTGCGCCATTTAGAGGACGTGAATCGTCTCAGTATGATATGCGATGGACCCGAAGTAATCCTTTACCCATGTGCGACGTAATATGTGCATATTCGTTTCGTTTAACAGTAAGACCGGAACCGTTTGAGCATTGAATAACAAAGCACACCAT
>NW_017105220.1:0-253 GCF_001263275.1 Habropoda laboriosa
TCCTAAAACTAAGTGTGACCAACGAGATCTTACAATTTCTTGATCCCGAATAGAAAGGTGTGCTTGGTTCTACTATACATCACACGGTTGCACTGTTACAGTTAAATGAAGCGAAAATACACCAATAACTTGGGCTAGGCGATATAGTTCTTAGAGACTTTCACATAACATACTGCGTCGATATTCGTACTCTAAATGGTTTTTGATTCTGCTATGCATTCTGGACGTCGGCGTCTAATTTTTGAACTACGAT
>NW_017105220.1:4605-5102 GCF_001263275.1 Habropoda laboriosa
TTCTTCGCGACTTTCACATAACCTACTGCAGCGATATTCGTACTCTAATGGTATTGATTCTGCTATGCATTCTGGACGCCGGCGTCGAATTTTCGAACTACGATGTGAGAGAAAATTCAGCTAATTAAATATTTCGACGTAAAAATAATTGCTGAAACGAAATGTGACCAAAGAAATCTTACCTATTTGTGGTAGCGAATACAAAGTTTGGGTTTGGTACATTAATAGCTCACACGGTTGCCGTGTTACTGTTAAACGGAACGAATATACACATATAACGTCGCACATAGTTGAAGTAGTTCTCCGCGACCTTCCCATATCATACTGGGACGATTCTCGTCCTCCAAATGGCGTACGGTTCTGCTATGCATTCGAGACGTCGGCGTCGAATTTTCCAACTACGATGGTGGGGGAATATACAGATAACTAAATACTTCGACTTTAAAAATATTCCCTACAAATATTTGTTCCCAACGAAATCTTACCGTTTTTTGGTC
>NW_017105221.1:0-263 GCF_001263275.1 Habropoda laboriosa
CTTGAGAAAACAGCAGTATTTCAGTTTATATTCGTTAAAACTCATTTTACGTAGCGAAACAAGAATAATAAAGAGATAACAGATGTTTGCAATACATCGATACGTGGTTTGTCGCGAGAAAACAGCGGTATTTCAGTTTATATTCGTTAAAACACGTTTTACTTGGCGAAACATACAAAATAAAGAGAAAACAGATGTCCGCAGTACTGCAAAATGTGGTTTGTCGTGAGAAAACAGCAGTATTTCAGTTTATATTCGTTAAA
>NW_017105222.1:0-243 GCF_001263275.1 Habropoda laboriosa
TTTCGAACTGCGCTGCTGGGGGCAAATACAGATAATTAAATATTTCAACTTTAAATATAATTCCTACAGCTAAATGTGACCAACGAAACCTTACCTTCTTTTGGTACCGAATACAAAGTTGCGATTTGTTGTTTCAATAGCTCAAACGGTTCCGGTGTTACTGTTAAGCGTATCGAATATGGACATATAACGTCGCACATGGTCATTGTAGTTCCTCGCGAACTTCGCATATCATACTGGGAC
>NW_017105223.1:0-973 GCF_001263275.1 Habropoda laboriosa
TATTCGCATCATTTAACTGGTACATGGGAACCGTTTGAGGTAATGAATAAACAAACCACAAATTTGTATTCGGTACCAAAAAAAGATAAGATTTCACTGCATACATTTAGCTGAAGGAATTATTTCTAACTACGAAATATTTAATTATTTGTGTTTTCCCCCACATCGTAGTTCGAAAATTCGACGCCGGCGTCCAGAATGCCTGAAAGAACCGTACGCGATTTAGAGAAAGCGAATCGTCCCATTATGATATGCGAAGGTCGCGAAGAACTACTATCGCCTAACCGACGTTTTATGTGTATATTCGCATTGTTTAACAGTATCACGGCAACAGATTGAGCTATTGACAAAACAAACCACAACTTTGTATTCGGTATCAAAAAAAGGTAAGGTTTCGTTGGTCACATTTAGTTTTAGGAATTACTTTTAACGTCGAAATATTGAATTATCCGTATTTTCCCCCACATCGTAGTTCGAAAACACTGCGCCGATGTCTAGTATGCATAGCAGATTCGTACTCCATTTAGAGTGCGAGTATCGTACCGGTACGTGACGTGAAAATTGCGAAGAAATGCTATCTCCAAGCGCGACGTTATAGGTATATATTAGCTTCGCTTACCAGTATCACGGGAACCGTTTGATCTATTGAAATAACAAACCACACCTTTGTAAACGGTACCAAAAAAAGGTAAGATTTCGTTGGTCACATTTAGATTTAGGAATTAATATTAACGCCGAAATATATAATTATGTGTATTTTCGCCCACAATCGTAGTTCGAAAATTAGCCGCCGACGTCCAGAATGCATAGCAGAATCAAATACCATTAAAGTATGAATATCGCCGCTGTACGTTATGTTAAGTTGCGAAGGACTTCTATCGCCTAGACGACGTTATAGGTATATTTTCGTTTCGTTTAACAGGAACACGGGAACCGTGTGAGATATTGAAGAACCTGGCACACATTTGTATTC
>NW_017105224.1:0-1483 GCF_001263275.1 Habropoda laboriosa
CCAACAGTGATTCAACTTTGCATTGGCAAAGTGTAAGTAATAATTCTTTTATATAAAATTATTCATGTAATATATAATCTAATATGTTGCTAACAACATTTCTTGTACTTGTATCTGTATTGCGTATTTAAAAGAAAAGGATTACCCATTTTGAGTGTTTATAATGTTCATTACATCTTTTAAAGAAAGTTTAGTAAACATATTTTTGAAAATTAAAGTAAGGAAAGATACTATAATATTAAAATATAACACATAACAATATTATATGCAATTATACAATTATAGGATTCATCTGCTGGTATAATACCACGATCTTTAAGCCATTTATTTGACAAGATGCAATTATTGGAAGTATAGGAATACACAATTAAAGTTAGATTTTTAGAACTTTGGTTTTTGCACGAATTCGCGATGCAACGCTATCAACTTTAATAAAGACGGCGCGTTAGTGAAGGTCGTAAATCTTCACTTCTATGTTTCGACACCGCGTATCGTACAGTGATTTCCTTACAATCGTTTCCGGAGGTAAGGAATGATAATTGGGATGTGTCTTTGGTTTGTGTCTTGTTCTCGTGAAGTGTCTTTTTGAACTGCCTCCTCGTTCGAGGAATTTCCCAAAAGTAAAACTGAACGAGGTGTGTTAGCTGGGGTGAGACATGTGGATTGGTTGAATTGCATTTTTTCGGGAGTGGCTAGAGAATCGGTCGAGTGAATATGATTGGCTGAATAAATTTTGTGTAAAGTGACCTCCCTCCAGCTAACGGTCACCCTCAGGTAAAGAGAGTACCTTCGAGTGACGTACGCGGAAATTCCACATGCCTCGCCCGCGACCGTAGCAGACAAGAATCTTTATGATGCACTCTGACTCAGGCAATCCATGTTCGAACAAAGAAACGAAAATTGAAATTCTAAGCCATAAAATAAAGGCGAAAATAATGAAACTAAGAGACTAACGGTGTTCAATGGCTTTCATAAGTTATTGTTGCTACGGACGGGTCACAGTTTCTTCAATAAGTAAAAGGCAAATTAAGAAATAGAAGGTGGTGTTAAAAACGTGAGGAAGAGATTAGAAACTCTGACCCGCTTTCTGAATAGAGGAAGAGGACAATCGAACAACTTTATAATGGAGATTTATTTGATCTTTTATCACCTAATGATGATACATCTAAAATAAGGTACATATTACAGAATATTTAAACTATGTGTAATTTCTAATTATCTAGTTATACTGTGACACATTTTTGAATTCTATATTAAATGCCCATTGAATAGATTGTATGAAGATACATCAAAGAAAGGTGCAGTAATTATTCATGGGTTAGAAGAAGTAACAGTACACAATAAAAGTGAAGTTTACAAAATTCTTGAAAGGGGATCTGAAAAAAGACAAACTGCTGCAACATTATTGAATGCTCAATCTAGGTCATTATCTAATTTGACTTATATATTATACATGTCTGTGATTTTTAATATATTTTTATTA
>NW_017105224.1:4768-6306 GCF_001263275.1 Habropoda laboriosa
AACACTATTGTACTGTAATTGGCAAATGTGATTATGTTAGTAATATTTGCAATAATGTTAACGATTGCATGATAAATAATTCTACTACATCTGTTAAAGTGAAACATACTTTAGAAGAACAGATACAAAGTAACATTGAAACAATTAAAACTGATGTAATTCTTGAAACAAAACGGGTAATTTTTTAATTGAATAGAAAACACAATTTTGGTGTTATTTTCAGTGAATAATTTTTAAATATTAATCTATTATGTGGTCTATTTTATTTTATTAATAGAATGAAGAATTAGCTGACAGAACTACAGAACAAGGAAAAATTTTGATAAATGAATTGAAGTCAAGTATGAACAGAAGCTGTAATGTATTGAAAGAGTACAAGGATCTTATTGAATGCAATATTAAAGACATGGAACCGAAAATAGATATCGATAAAAATGAAGTTCTTTTATTAGTTAATGTAAATTTACAAAAAGTCTCAAATTTAAATGGTGATGAAATATTAGAAACTAGTTTTATTATGTAAAGATTTATTTTTTATAGGATACACATAAAGTAACTTTAGATGCATGTAAAAATCATGAAGAATTCATGAAAGATAAAAAAATTGAAGTTTCTGATACTTTTGAAGAAATATCCAAAAAATTGGAAAATCAAGAAATGGAATCATGCATATTAAATGATAAAGTTGTTGGACAATTGCAGGCAACGGTACATGAAATTAATAAATTCTTTGATCAAGATATACAAAGAGATATTCCCACAGGTATTTTATTTTGTGCAAGTTAATATAAAAGAAAACTACAGTTCTATAATTTTCTTTATTAACTTCTTCTTAGGGTCAACTCCTGTGAGGAAAGAATTTTCTTATCCTCGCCATTTTGTAGAAACGTCGCCGCACGAACGAATCCTTGAAAGATTTAAAGAAACTAGAAAATTGATAAAAACAACAGAAAATGATTTTAAATGACAAACATGTATAGGATGATACATGGATAGTGATATAACAATAAAATAAATTGCAAATTCAACTGTTTAGTGTGATCCTTATTTCTATCTCCACTGGATAACACATATTCTGCATCTATCTTAAATAATGTTTCTTCACTAAAGCATACAAATTCGTGTAATTCTATAGATTCTCATGCTGAAAATATTACACAAATATTAAATGTTTCTTCAATATTTGTGCAATCCCATGTTCAATCTGAATCGGAAAGGAGGATGTAAAACAAGACCACTTTTTGCCCCTCGTAGAAACGAAAAATTCATGTAGGACATTTGAGAGTACCCCTAAGAAACAAAAAATTTTATAAGCATTTATCCGAAATGTGATGGGAAAGTTGTAAAAAATGTCTGCAAGTATGAAAAAGTGGCAGTGATCGAACTCAGTTTATTTTTCATTTTCTTCAGATATTGATCCATCTCCAAAATAATTCTTCAGAAAATCTGCAGGTAAATCAATAAAAGATTGCAATTAAGATCGTTATTACATACATGAGAATCCTGTTTAACTGGAAACGCACGAATATCTCGTTTTT
>NW_017105225.1:0-485 GCF_001263275.1 Habropoda laboriosa
AAAACGGTGGTGGGGGCAAATACACCTAATTAAATATTTCGACTTTAAAAATATTCCCCACAAATACATGTTCCCATCGAAATCTTACCTTTTTTTGTAACCGAATACAAAGGTGTTGTTTGTTTGTTCAATAGCTAAAACGGTTGCCGTGTTACTGTTAAACGAAGCGAATATACACATATAACGTCGGATAGGTGATAGTAGTTCTTCGCGACTTTTACATAACATACTGCGGCGATACTCGTACTCTAAATGTGGCACAATTCTGCTATGCATTCTAGACATCGGCCTTGAATTTTCGGACTACAGATGTTGAGGGCAAATACAGATAATTAAATATATCGACATTAAAAATAATTCCTTCAGCTAAATGTTTACAACGAAATGCTATCATTTTTTGATACCGAATGCAAAGGTGTGCCTTGTTATTCAAACCTCAAACGGTGCTGATGTTACTGTTAAATGAAGCGAATATACACATATAA
>NW_017105226.1:0-267 GCF_001263275.1 Habropoda laboriosa
CGGAATATGCAAAATAAACGTGAGACAGTCATTATGCAGTACTGCAAAACGTCTTTGTAGCGAGAAAACAGCAGTATTTCAGTTTATATTCGTTAAAACACGTTCTACGTGGCGGAATATGCAAAATAAAAAGGTGACAGTCAATTTGCAGTAATGCAAAACGTCATTGTAGCGAGAAAACAGCAGTATTTCAGTTTATATTGTTTAGAACACGTTTCATGTGGCGAAGCACGCAAAATAAAGAGAAAACAGTCGTTTGCAGTACTG
>NW_017105227.1:0-835 GCF_001263275.1 Habropoda laboriosa
TTTGACTTTAATAATAATTCCTAAAACTAAATGTGACCAACGAAATATTACCATTTCTTGATATCGAATATAAAGGTGAGCTTGGTTCTTCAATATCTCTCCCGGTTGCCGTGTTAGTGTTAAACGAAGCGAATGGACACCAATAACGTCGGCCAGGCGAATGTAGTTCTTCGCGATTTTCACATAACCAAATCTGGCGATATTAGTACTGTAAATGGTGTTTGATTCTGCTATACATACTTGACGACAGCTTCGAATTTTCGAACTACGATGTTGGGGGAAAATACAGATAATTAAATATTCCGATGTTAATTATAATTCCTAAAACTAAATGTGACCAACGAAACCCTATCATTATTTGGTACCGAATTTGTGGTTTGTTATTCAGTGCTCAAACGGTTCCCGTGATACCGTTAAACGAAGCAAATACACACATATAACTTCGCACATTGTTTTAGTAATTCTTCGCCACCTTCGCATATCATACTGGGACAATACGCGTCTTCTAAATGGCGTACGTTTCTGCTATGCATTCTGGACGCCGGCGTCGAATTTAAGAACTACGATGTGGGGGAAAATACAGATGATTAAATGTTTCGTTGTTAGAAATAATTCCAACAAATAAATGTTCCCAACGAAACCTTACCTTTTTTTGGTACCGAATACAAAGGTATGGTTTGTTTATTCAATAGCTCAAACGGTTCCCGTGTTACAGTCAAACGAAACGAATATACACATATAACGTCGCTCTTGGAAATAGTATTTCTACGCCATTTTCACGGAACGGACCTGTACGATACTCGTACTCGAAAAGGAGTACGATTCTGCTATGCAT
>NW_017105228.1:0-575 GCF_001263275.1 Habropoda laboriosa
CGAAACCCGATGGCGCTATGATCAGTGGAACCGTGCCATTGTCAGTGAACATGCCAATGGCATCGGACGTGTAGAAATCAGCTATGACCCAAAAACAACAGGGACACTAGCGGCACAACCTCATAGTCCCATCTATAAAAATACGGTGGTGAACCAAGCTGGCGAAAAAACAGAATACCAATATCAAATCGTTGGCACGCAATACCAATTATTGAAAGTGAGTTCTGCACAGGGTCAACAGCACTATCAATACAATAACCAAGGCTTTATTATTCAAAGCGAGCAAT
This sequence comes from Habropoda laboriosa, assembly GCF_001263275.1. Taxonomy (NCBI): domain Eukaryota; kingdom Metazoa; phylum Arthropoda; class Insecta; order Hymenoptera; family Apidae; genus Habropoda; species Habropoda laboriosa. Next base: position 288 of record NW_017105228.1, read on the forward strand.
TTGATGAACAGCAACATTTAGTCCATAAAATTCAGCTTGAGTACAATGCTAACCATGAAGTGATTGCACGCACCTTGTCAGGTAAAGACCTTGCACCACAACGAACGACCTATGAATATGCGAATAATCAGCAAAAAAACCTATTGGGCCAAACAAATTACGGTCGCCATTTAATTCGTGAACAACGAGATAGTGTCTTTACTGGTCAGCATTACGAAAAAAACTACCAATATAATGAAGAAGATCAGCTCACAGCGATTGAAGAAACTGGCTACACCCCATGGGGTG
>NW_017105228.1:987-3401 GCF_001263275.1 Habropoda laboriosa
CATGGGGTGAAAAACAAGTTCGTCGAATGGAATATGGCTATGATTCATTGGGTCGATTGATCTGGGAAGGTCAAGACCAAGCGCATCGAACGAACTATCAGTATCAAGACAATACAAACAATCTTATAAAAGTCATCTATCCGAACCATCTTAGCCTTGAGATTGATTATGATACGTATGGCTATCTGACACGCTATCGTGGCTTAGATGGCATCACTTACCGTCTCAAATACAATACTGCGGGGCACTTAACTTCGCTTGAAAGCCAAGAAGGTACGACAACACTTCACTATAACCAAGCGGATAAACTCAAAGACATTGCCAATGCTTTAGGGCAAACAATGGCATTTGATTATGATGCTTCCAATCAACTGCAACAAGTGAGCGACCAACAACATAACCAGATTCAACTGATTAAAAACAGCGAAGGACGAATTACAGGCGCAACCCTGATTTCACCGACGGGTACAATCGAAGACCAGACAACTTTTGATGAAAACAAGGCCACTCAAACATCAGCACTGACCAACACTGATCCAGTTAGGCCCAATCTTTCGGCACAAAGCTTACAACGCATCCAATATATCTTACAGCCACTGAACGATCTCAGATGGACCTCGCCGCCAGCAAAGACAGAATATGCTGTTGATCGACAAGGACGAACCACCCGCTACGACTACAATGACTTTGGCGATTTAGTACAAATCAATAGCCCTGTTACAGGGATTACCCAATACCAATACGATACTTTGGGTGCTGTGATTCAAGAAAAACATGCCGATCAAAGCCATGTAGATTACACCCGTGATTTGGGTGGGCGAATTACTCACATTCGTTCCTACAATGCTTCAGGGCAAGAAGATGAACATGGCGAAGTCATATGGGGAAACAACAATAAACCGAGTCAAATTCGCTACCGTGCGGGTGAGGAACGCTTCAAATATAACGACATGAGTAAACTGACAGAGCATGATACTTTCATTGCTGGTGTCCACTATCGTATTTGCTACCGTTACAATACCCTTGGTCAATTGATTGAAAAAATACTACCGAATGGACAAGTAATTCAATACCAATACCGAGGAGCAAGCCATCCACGAGCCGGGCTTCTTGAAGGTATATCTATTAAAAACGGATTATTCCACAGCCTTGACCAAAGTGTTATTTCAGACTTAAACAGTGCAACAGACCACTACAAAAAAAGCCATTACAACTATGGCAATGGGCTTCTTCATGAAGAAAGAAAAGATCAGCAAGGACGCATCATTCAATCGGGGAATCCTTATACCGGAGAAACCTCACTGTCGTATTTAGATGATCTAGATATTCAGAACAAACAACAACAACGCCAATTTCTAGGTCAAATCGCACCAGAGCAAACCCCTATTGCACTCTCACAACAAGCATCGAACCTATTACATCCCTTACAACACATGCCAGCACCGATGCCAGTACAAGAACAACAACTACAGCATCTCAACGACCTGACCCATTATGGCGATATGTATGATGCCCTTGGACGGCAACGCTGGTTAGCCCAAGATGGAGATATTCTTCAATTTCACTACGATAGCTTAAACCGATTAATTCAGGTTGATCGACAGCATGACCAAGCCACCGTTTTAGTGGCTAAATACCAATACAACCTCTTTGGTCAACGCTTAAGTAAAACCATCGTTAAACAGCATGGTAAACAACAAAAAACCACCTATGCCTTTTATGATGGTAGTCAATTGGTGGCCGAAAGTGATGCAACAGGAAATATTCAAACCAGCTACATTTGGATGAATGATACCCCTGTTGGTTTACTACAACAGGGTGAACTGTACTTTATCCATGTAGACCACCGCCAAGCTCCACTTGCCGTGACCAACAGCCAACGGCAAGTGGTTTGGCAAGCACAAATTAGTGATGACCTGTATGCCACGCCATTGGAAACCAATCAAGGCCGATTGGGGCTAATACAATTCAACCTACGTGGTTCCAATCAATACTTTGATGAAGAAAGCCATCTTCACTACAACACCCATCGTTACTTTGATGCCCAAAACCATCGTTACCTCACCCCTGATCCATTTGGATTGGCAGCAGGGCCTGACCTATACACCTTTGCACTGAATCAACCCCATCTATTTAAAGATGAATTGGGGCTTGCACCGACAGCAACACAAGTACCCAATAAAGAATTCAAAGATGCAGAGTTTAACGATAAGCTCAAGTATTTAATGGGTAAAACCGCAGATAACCTATCCGACCCAAGCAAGAATGTTACTTATATTGCCGATACGATTCGAAATTTAGTTTCACCGACAAACTTAGCCGTATTTGGAGGGATCTTTGGTGTTTGGGCGACCCTTCATGTGGTCGGGGTTGGCTTTGCAGCCGATGCGATTGCATCTGCTGCCCTGTACTTT
>NW_017105228.1:3680-4642 GCF_001263275.1 Habropoda laboriosa
TATAAATTTGGTTTTGAGCTAGGGACAGCCATTTACGGATTAATGACGGCAACCTGTTGGAAAGATTTAGACCCCATTGCAGACAAATTTGCTGCAGCAACAAGAGCATTGGTGCTTGCACTTGCCGCAGGTGCTGCGGGTAAAGTTGCAGAAGTTAGCTCCAAAGTCAGTGGTATCTTCAATAAAATCCGTAGCACCCTTGGCGAATACCAACAAAAATTTGGTAGCCAAACCTTAAAACGCTATGACGACATGGCACGAGAGTTTGTACAAAAACGTGTCGGTGGTGATGCGGCAGGTGCAAGAAAACTCTGTGATTGCTGTTTCATTGCAGGGACATTGGTTTGGACACCTGCGGGACTGAAACCCATTGAGAATATTCAACGTGGTGAACAAGTTTACAGCTTGTCAGACCAAAGCCAAGGACATGGACAACCTGAACTCAAAGCGGTGGTTGATACCATTATCACCCCACCGAAAGTGACGTACCGCATTCACTATGGATACGGTCAAACTTCGGGTGATATTCAAGCCAGCGATAACCACCCCTTCTTTATTCAAAATCGTGGATGGCTGAACACTTTACAGCTTCAACCGGGCATGAAGTTGGTTGATGCACAGCACCATGAACAAACCATACGCTCAATCACAGTTGATCGCACCCCTGTGACCACGTACAACCTGACGGTTTTAGATGACCATACGTTCTTTGTTGGGAAGAATAAGGTGTGGGTGCATAACGCAGGGAAGAAGTGTGCGTGTAGCAATGAGCCGATTCCTAAAGTATCAGAAGATCCAAAAGATAATTTATCTGATATTGGAAAAAACAAACCGAAGCCACTTACTGATGCTGAATATAAGACCGTCATAGAATGGCAATTATTTCGATTTAAGTATTTAGAAAAGTGGAAAAAACGCGAATCAGATTATTCTATCATTTCTGATCCAGTGTTATTAGAGAA
>NW_017105228.1:4981-5618 GCF_001263275.1 Habropoda laboriosa
AGTGAATGATTTTAAATCTTACTTAGAAATAGAAGATTCTCGTATCCGTAATCGTAAAATTCAAGGTGATTTAATAGATCTTCGTAAGTATGGCTCATTAGAAGATTTTTTACCATGTGAAGATATTCTTGTACAACTATTACTGAACTATCCAAGTAATTTACCTGTTGAACTAACTTTACCACAGGTTGTTCGTACACTTGCTGCATTTGGAAGCTTAAAGGCAAAACCAATCCTTCATAAAATGATGCGTTATAAACAGCCGTATGAGTTAAGAGCTGTCGTCATAGATAGTTATTGTTATGGGTATGAAGGGGGAACAAAGAATAAACGATTATTAGAGCGCTTATTTGGCTATGTAACTAATATAAAACTTCATCCAGAAGTACGAGCTGCTTCTGCAGGTGCCATGCTGTATATCTATTATTCTTGGAATAATGGTGAAATGACTCGTCAACAAAATAGCTTAGCTGCATATTTAACAAATTATGGTGGTAAATATGTTGAAAATCGGATTCCTTGGCATGAAATGAAGAATATTTTAGAAGGTGTGGGATCGAGTTGTTATGAAGAATTCATATTAACTGATTACTGGCAAAGTATTAAAGTTTATGAAAATAATATGGTTTAGATATCA
>NW_017105228.1:6175-7423 GCF_001263275.1 Habropoda laboriosa
AAATACTTTCTTTTTTTGTTAATCAGCGATTTGCAGGCACAAAAAAAGCCCGAATATTTTCTTGGCAGAAGATGGGCTCTTAATGTACATGCTAATCAGCTTTGGAACGCTAGCATGTTGAATCATTATAACAGTAATGTCTTACATCGCAAGCCAGAAGGCTTGCAAAATGCACATTAATTCAAATTTTGAAGCACAATTTATAAGGAACTTACCTTATAAGCCTTACTGTACCAATGATTTGGGCTGTACGTTCATTCATTCAAAAGAACAAGCGGTTACAAAACGTTATGTACAAATCAATCCACCCCATCAAATTATTTACCTTGTTTTCGATGTAGATGACCCACAAGCGGTGATGTCGTGGTACGACGCAAACCTTCCTCCACCGAGTTGGACGACCCAAAACCCTGAGAATGGACATGCTCATATTGTTTATGAGCTGAAAACTCCAGTATTAACTACGAATGCCTCTCGACAAAAAATCGTACGTTATCTTTCAGCAATCCAAAAAGGTATGGCGCAGAAATTAGGAGCAGATATGGGCTATGCTCACCTCCTGACGAAAAATCCTTACCACAACCATTGACACGTAAAACTTTACCATTTTTTGCACGTTATTGTGCATTTCAGCTTGGATGGAGTATTGGAAAGTTTGGCTACGATGTTTATACATCAACCTGTGTGCAGATTTAGACAATACAGGCAAACCACTGACCGAATTGGTAGTGATACCAGAAACTTTACCAGTTGCACTGAGGAGCAAATAAAATGTTTGGTTTATTTAAGAAGAAACAACCTCAAAAAATAGAGCCACCACAAAATTGGCAACAGGCTTATGAACGCCACGTTAAGCGCTATTTAGAGTATATGAAGAAGTCATTGGTAGAAAAACAAAGAAACTACATAGAAGATATGATGAGTACGTCTATGCCGGTTTCTACCATCGAAAACTACATATATGATGCCCTAACTTTTGCTTTCACGCGCCATCATTTTGATTTACAGCAGGCTTATTTAGAATGTGCGATTCGATGTGCTGAACTGGCTTTAGATCGCCAGCATCCCAATTGGCACAATCAACATTGGCCTCAAGAACTACAACCTCACTATTATTCATCTATTGCAATTTTACATGCTTATAGTGTGGCATGGTATCGCAATCAAGAAATTGATATTGCTGTATTCAAGAAACATAGTCCAATTTTATTGGCTTATCATGTTAATCCAGATTGTACAAATTGGAAT
>NW_017105228.1:7593-8781 GCF_001263275.1 Habropoda laboriosa
AGATTTAAGCCAAGATGAATTAAAAACGTTTTTTGATGAGCCGTTTGATGTCATTAAAGGATATCGTTGGAGATTGGATGATAAATATGACTATAAAAAAGGTTATGACCGTGCTGATTTATGGTTTGTTTCAACAGATAAAGCTCTGATTCGGTTACGTTTGGCGGTTTTACGATGGAAGTATGTAGAACAAAAAGAGGTTGAAGATAATTGGACGCAGGTTTTGTTAAAAAATGTGGTGGCCTAGGTTGGGATGAAATGTACACCTTTGAACCTGCATATGCCTTGATTGGCGATACAGCCCTTGATATTAAGTATGTCAATAAAGCGAATGCTTTGGTGCAAATGATGGTGTTAAGACAAATGATTGATTTACCAAAATCGATTATTTTTAATATGGACTGGGTAAAAGAGGCTGCACGTCAAAATAATTAAATCAAGACAGACTTTTATAAATTAACATAATATTGATTATATGAAATACCTTAATTTTTCTTATAAACACCATTTTAGAGTTCAACATACTAAAATGGTGTTTATTGATTTTTCATGTTCCATCCTTTGTTATTAAGCAATATTTCACGTTTTTTAGGCTCAGATTAACTAACCATATGGCAGGAAAAAACGGCTTAGAAAACCACGTTTTTTAGGCTCAGATTCAACATGCTCAGGAACAGGGATACGCTTATTTTCAATTTGGCTATTAGTAGTAGTCAATTCGTCATCTTTAGGTTTAGTTTCTAGTTTGGGATCTACTGTTATATTAGGTTCAGATTGATGATTATTAGCAGTTGTGGCTTGGGGTGATTTCATTTCAATGAGGGTCAACAGTGTGTCGATGCGGGAATTAGCTTTTGCCTCTCTATCTTCTGCCCTTTCTAACTGTTTTTTCAAAAAGTCGATCTGATTCTTGAGTTCTACAACTGTATTTTCGCTGTATTCAAGTGTATTATTATTTTGTATTTTATGTATATCAAGACGTTTTGAGTTTTTCCCACTAAACGGTTCACCATAGACACGGAGTAGTTCCGAGAAGTCGATAAAACCATCTTGATCACGACTTAAAACTCCATTTTTCAAGTCTTTATATAATGTTGCTCTTGATTTTTTATACAGTGTAGCAGCATCACTAATACTGTATTTCGTACTTGTTTTCATGGTGTATTACTATGTATTTATGATACGTAT
>NW_017105228.1:9330-9729 GCF_001263275.1 Habropoda laboriosa
CAATTTATAAAAATCTTTGGATTTATTGATATTGTTTTCATCACCACCTTTAGATTTTTCTTTGAATGAAAAAAGAATATGAGTAACTCTGCGTCCTGTCTTTTTCTGTTCATAAGTTACTTTCAAAGGACTGTATTCATTTATTTGATCTACAGCTGTGTCAATTACTCGTTTTTTGCAATCAGCGAATAAAGGATATTTTTTACCAAGCTCTAACATGGTTCTTAAATTCTCAATAGATATCTCTCGCTTGCCTATTTGGCGATATTGAACTAATAATTCATAGATACGAATAGCATATGCACTACTTATACCAGCAATGTCTGATAACGCATACTTAGTAAACTCCTTACTTAAATTTGAAATGAAGGGTAAAATTGGTTTTGAAAAACGAATTCA
>NW_017105228.1:9959-10245 GCF_001263275.1 Habropoda laboriosa
TATAATACGTTGTTCTACGGCACTTAATTGGTACGAAGCTTCTATAACTTGATTTGATTTTACAACTTGATTCTTATTCAAAATAAAACCATTGATACCTTTAATATATGACAACTATATACTTGTCATAGTTAGTAGTCAATCCGTCATAGTTAAGTAGTCAATCCGTCATAGTTAGTAGTCAATCCGTCATAGTTAGTAGTCAATCCGTCATAGTTAAAAGTCAATCCGTCATAGTTAGTAGTCAATCCGTCATAGTTAGTAGTCAATCCGTCATAGTTAAAAC
>NW_017105228.1:10504-12145 GCF_001263275.1 Habropoda laboriosa
TAGATCAGACGATGAAAGCACTTTTGCAGGTCGACCACGTTGAGCCATAATTTTCTCGAACACTGAAAGGGTAGAAAACTGATCACTCTAGACTAACATATGCTATCGTGAGAATATTTAAATAAATGTGAGAACAAATTATTTAAATATTTAGCTCGTTTCCGTGTTTCTAAATAATCTAAAATAACAGAGTTATTTTAGCTTATTTAGAAACACTTCAACTTCGCTCTACGAGGTTTTTAAGCTATTGATATTAATATAAAAAATATGAGCGTATTTTTGAGAAAAATGAGGAAACAGCTTTAAAAAAACTTGTTTCCTCATAAATATATTGCTGTTACATCACAAATGAAAATTGTTTCAACATAAACCCCGAGTTGTTTCACAATAAAGTAGGGATTGTTTCAACATAATCGCTGACTGTTTCATCATATTCGTGGTCTTTTATCAAAATATGAACGCTATATTTTTTAAAATCGATCTATTATGCTGAGTACCGTAAAGCGAACAACTGAGTTAAATCGATGTTTTATTGCAATCTTGAGCACATCATCAAAACACAGTCGAGCAAGACCAGTTCAAGAAAAAATAAAAGTACTGCGACAGGACGCTTTCACTACATCACGCGAACAGCAGAATTTGCACGTTACAAAGAAAACAGTCAGGAAAAAGTTGAGTTCGTACAATCAGGCAATATGCCAACATTTGCAGAAGGGAAACCTGCAGAATTTTGGCAAGCTGCGGATCTATATGAACGAAAAAATGGCCGAGTCAGTTCAAGCTTGGTGATTGCGTTACCAAAAGAATTAAGCCAAAGCCAACGAATTGAGCTTGCCGAACAATTTATTATTGAACTTGCAGATCGCTATCAATTTCCTTACACCTGCTCCATTCATACTCATGCTGGAAGCTTAGGTGGCGAAGAACAACCCCACTTACACTTCATGTATAGCGAAAGACATGTTGATGAGATTGATCGCACTCCAGAACAGTTTTTTAAACGTTATAACCCTAAGCAACCCGAAAAAGGTGGTGCTCAGAAGCTGACTGCGGATGTATTAGGACTGGGTAAGGGACAACTTCAGTTATACAGAGAAAAGACCGAACAACTGATTAATCATAGCCTAGAGCGATATGCACCGACCAAGATTCTTGAGATAAAAGGGTTAAAGGTTGAAGTCCCTAACTTCGTGAGCTGCTTATCCAATGAAGATTACAACAAGAAATATGGAACAGCCCTTCAGGACGTTCCGATGATGAACAAAGCGATTCGCTATGCTAAACCAAGTGATTTAGAGAAATACCAACAAAAACAAGAAATGACCGCAGAAATTAACCGTATACGTGCTGAAAACCGCTATGAGTTATATAAACCGTATTATGAACTTGAGCTTGATAAACAAAGAAAATTAGAAAGAGAACAGCAGCATAATTATCAACAAACGCAAACTAGGGACAATGGTGGCCCTAGTTTTTAATTATTTTACGATGCTTGAATAGTCAGTTTTAAGCCAATGGCATTCACTACACGATTAATTGTATCAAAGCGAGGGGCTGAGTTCTGGCGTAATGCTTTATACAATGCTTCACGTCCAATACCAGCATCATTGGCGATTTGAGTCATTCCTCGTGCTTTAGCAA
>NW_017105228.1:12207-12619 GCF_001263275.1 Habropoda laboriosa
ATCTAAATATCTTCTTCAGTTTTGAGGGACTCAGCCATATCAAAACTTGGTAAATCAGCAACTTTAACCATTTTTAATCCTCCAATGTTTTTGATATTTTGACTGCACGATCAATATCTTGCTGTTGAGTCGATTTTTCTCCACCACCAAGCATGACAATAATGACATCGTTGTGCTTAATGTAATACATACGCCACCCTGGACCGAAGAACTCTCTCATTTCCCAAACACCCTCTTGCAGATGTTTGGTATCACCAAAATTTCCACGTTGTACTTTATCTAAGCGACGATTTAAACGGATTCTGGTCATATTGTCTTTAATACCATCTAACCATTCATCAAATTCAGGTAGACGTTTAATTTCAATCATGAGCATTCCTTTTTATCTTACCCATATTGTATTCGTTCGAAT
>NW_017105228.1:13399-18645 GCF_001263275.1 Habropoda laboriosa
TATTTAGTATAGAAAGTAGATTACAAGCAGGAGCGGTTGATCTCAGTCATTGTAATGCACAATCGTCTTTTGCGATTGTCACACAAAGTGAAGGACCAACCTATGCTTGTGGGGGCATTGATACGGGTGTGGGGAACCCGATCAATGTTTTAAACGGCAATAAATTTGAACAAGTGGATGACTTCAAAGCATCCCCTGCTTTTGAAGGATTGTCTTTTTCACGCTATTACAACAGCCATAGCCATGCTTCAACAGATATGGGCGATGGTTGGTACAGCTCTTTTGATATCAAACTCTATGAACAATCCGATATCATTCAAATTCGTTTAGAAACAGGCAAACGAATTAACTTTATAAAAACAAAAATCCCGATGCAGGATCAAAGCTATGTCATTCGTGGTTTATCTCAAGACCCACAAGATGGTTGGGTAGAAAGACGCATTGATGGATCAGGTTGGATTTGGCATAAAGCCCAAACCAACTACCACTTTGAAGCGATGACTAAAGATCCACAATTGGCACACCTGATCCAAGTTCGCAATGAAAAAGAAGCCATTTATACCTTACGTTATGATGTACAAGACCGCTTAACCCGTGTTGAAAATGCACGAGGAGATGCTTTAGGCTGGCATTACAAACTCACATCTTATGGTCTACCTCAAATTACAGTCAGTACACCTATAGGTGACTATCAGTACTTTCTGGATCGAAACCATAATTTAGTTCAAGTAGTCTATCCAAATGGTGAAAGGCTCAAATATGCCTACCAAGGTCATTTACCCCATCAACTGACCTCAAAATGGCGACTCGATCCCAATCGTCAGCAATGGCAACTCGAAACCCGATGGCGCTATGATCAGTGGAACCGTGCCATTGTCAGTGAACATGCCAATGGCATTGGACGTGTAGAGATCAGCTATGACCTAACAGTTAAAAACACGGCTCAAAAGCTCAGTCCAATTTATACAAATGTGGTCACCAACGCCCTTGGAGAGCAAACCACCTATCGTTATCGCATCATGGGCACACAATACTATCTGCTAGATGTTCGTGGTGCAGGCTGTTCTAGCTGTCATACCTTAAATAAATCCTACCAATATGATGAACATGGTCATATCACATCGGTTTTAGATTTAACGACTCAGCAAGGTTTAGCCTTTAAATATGATCAAGCAGGCAACCTGATTTCTAAAACAACACTAGAAAATAATAAAGTCCTTTCCAAACCAGTGTTCTTGCAGGTCAACAATACCAAAAAGAATATCATTACAATGGTACAGGACAGCTCATTCAGATTACTGAAACAGGATATTCCCCTTTTGGTGAAAAACTGAGTCGAGAAAAGAACTATGGTTATGATTCCCTTGGCCGTCTTGGGTGGGAAAGGGGTGTCAATCAGGTGAAATACGTGTACGAAGGCGATAGTCAGCGTATCTCACAAGTGATTTATCCAAATCAATTACATTTAAATTTCAAATATGACGATTTGGGAAGAATTAATCACTACCGAGACATTGATGGAAAAACCTATACACTCGCTTATGATCTTGATGGAAATATCACTCAAATTACAACAGTTCAAGGCACAACCACGCTCACGTATACCCAAACAGGTCAAATCAAAAGCATCCTCAACAGCCTGGGCCAAAAAACACAGTTTGGTTATGACAACAACCAGCAATTAGAAAGCATTGCAGACCAACAAAACAATCAAATTAAATTGATCAAAAACAATGATGGTGTGGTTACACAGGCACAGCTACTAACCCCGAAAGGTGAGATTGATCAAAGCCATGACTTTAATCAACAAGAACAACCTCAGCAAAGCGCACCCAATCAATCCGTAACACGACCGAATCTACCCTCAAGAACACTAAATGATTTGCAAGGCATGGTTGCTTCAACCGCTGATCTGGATTGGCAACGCCCGATTCAATCAGAACAACAAATCGATGGGCAAGGACGGATTACACGCTATCAATACAATGACTTTGGCGACTTGGTTGAAGTGATCAGCCCCGTCACAGGAACGACCCGTTACCAATATAACGATCAAGGCTTGATTATTGGGCAAACACTCACAGATGGCAGCCAAATACGCTACATACGAGACCAAGTGGGTCGAATCATTGAAATGATTGCCCAAAATTCCCAGCAGCAAGAAGATGAACATGGCTATATCATTTGGGGCGAAGAAAACAAACCCGTCCAAATCAAATACCATGCTGGCGAAGAACGCTTTAAATATAACGATCAAGGACAACTGCTTGAGCATGAATATTTGATTGATGGCTTACAAAAGACCATTCACTACCAATACAACGAACAAGGGCAACTGATCCAAAAGACCCTACCTAACCAAGAAAAACTACTCTACCAATATCGCACGGCCACTGAAGCAAAAGCAGGACTACTTGCTTCGATCCAATTAAAAAAAGGATTCCTAACACAAACCATTGTGGGTGGATTAAATACCACACAAGATACCTATTCAAAACATGGTTATTACTTTGGCAATGGACTTATTCATCAAACCCGTAAAGACCAATATGGCAACGTCATCAACTCAGGCAATGCCTATACGGGAGAGACCACCTGGGAGAACGAAGACACTTACACTGCTGATCAAAAAACCACACTGGGTCAAACTGCCCCCTTACAACATCCGATCCGCTTTTCACAAAAGCTGATTAACCTACTTGATCCCGTTCAAACAGTACAAACGATTTTACCGTTACCTACACCGAAAGGTCAGACAGCCTTTCAACAACAGATAAACTATGGGGCACAATTTGATGCATTGGGCAGACAGCGTTGGCTTGAGGATGATGGGCGTATTCTGTTGTTCAGTTATGACAGCCTCAACCGCTTAAGTAAAGTTGATACTTTACAAGATGGTCATCAACTTACCATCGCAAGCTACCAATACAACCTATTTGGACAACGCTTAAAGAAAACCACCACACAAACGGTTGGGAAAACAGCCAAGACCACCTATAGCTTTTATGATGGGCAAGTATTGGTTGCAGAAGCAAATGCGAAAGGCACCATCGAAAAAAGCTATGTTTGGATGAACCAGACCCCTGTGGCAATGATTGATCAGGGGGAATTGTATTATGTGCATGTCGACCATCGTGATGCCCCGATTGCATTAACAGACCGCAATCGAAAAGTAGTTTGGCAAGCACAATTAAGCGATTACTTATATGCTTCACCGACAACAAATAACCGCTTAGGTTACGTTGAGTTTAACCTCAGAGGTTCAAATCAGTATTTCGATCAAGAAACCCATCTTCATTACAATACCAACCGTTATTTTGATGCGAAGCATGAGCGCTATTTAACCCCTGATCCATTGGGTTTAGCTGCTGGACCGAATCTGTACGATTTTGCGCTGAGACAGCCACATCAACTTAAAGATAGCTTGGGATTAGCGCCTGAAGCAGACAAAAACTACTCCGATAAAAGCTTTGCATGGAAACTCGAATTTATCTTGGTCTATGCCTATCAGGCCCATGAAACCCGTAAAATCATGGGTGAAGAGATGGGTAATACGCTAAAAAGTATGGCTGAACAATTGCCGCTTACTGTTGCTACCTTTGTGACATGGGAAATTATTTCAATGGTCCCAATTTTAGGGCCACTTGCTAACAGTTTAATGGCCGCATATGCTTTCTATTCTTTAGGAAAAGATGCGCTTGATCTTGCAATTGCCATTGGGAAATGGGTTCGCGCAGTTAATAATGCACAGACACAAGGTGAGCTCATTTGTGCATCTAAAGAACTTGCAAAAATACTTGGTCAAATCAGTGCAGTCGCTACAGCAGGCATATCTACATCACAAAAACTTAAGAAAATGGTTGGTGCAGGTGAAAAACTCAGTGTCACTACTGCCCCAAAACAAGACAATACCAAACATGGGCCAACCAAAAGTCTTTTAACTTTAGAGAAAAAGACCTTTGGAGAAATATGCTTTAATGCCAAAGGGAGCTCGACAAAGCAGGTTATCTCAAAGAGTTTGATCGACAAGTCTCCCGTCAACAAGAGGCTTTAAATAACATGACTGCCTCTGAATATATGGCTGCGCGAAAAGCTTTTACTGATGCTAAAAAGGGGACAGGGTGCGGACGTAATACAACTGCAAGTAAAGCACAGCAGAAATATAGAGATGAAGCTAAAGCAAATTATTTCGATGATAGACGGCAGGAATATAGTAAAAATCCTGAAACTGCGTCTCAAGCAGACATATTAGCGAAAAAAGATGCGGATGCCTTCATGAAAAAAAGTGCAGCACTGCATGAGCCTGATATGTTTGCAGGTGGCTATAATGACCCTGAACCGACATGTATGGGTGATGCTAGCGTGAATTCTTCAATAGGTACACAGTGGCGTAAGTATATTCAAGAAATGGACAAATATGCGAAAAAAGCCATCGATGATAATAAAGGTAATGCTCGATTAAACTTTAAATTTGAATTATGTAAATAAAAAGGAAAGCTATATGTCTTTAGCGCGATTAGAAATGATGGTTGATGAGCTTGGGGAGATTACTAATACTCGTCCTGTACCAATAGAGATCATTAATCAATATGAGTCTGTACTTAGTCCAACACTGATAGAAATTTGGAAACAAAAGGGCTTTTGTCAGTTTGCACAGGGTGCTTATCAATTTGTAAATCCAAATGAATGGCAACCTGTGGTGGATGCATGGTTGGCAGGCACAGACTATGAAAAGCAACTGGGTGGACATTTTTATGCCATATCACGAACAGCATTTAATGAATTGTATATTTTTCATGTGGAAACAAAGAGTCATCTAATTATTGATCCAGTTTGTGGTCAAATTACAGGTAGTATTGAAGATGGAACGGATGAATATGACTCAAAAATTGCAAGATTAACAATACTGATGGATAAGCAAAAAGTTGACTTAGAAGATATTAATGGCAAACCTTTATTTAATCGTACAGTTAAAAAATGTGGTGGCCTAGGTTGGGATGAAATGTACACCTTTGAACCTGCATATGCCTTGATTGGCGATACAGCCCTTGATATTAAGTATGTCAATAAAGCGAATGCTTTGGTGCAAATGATGGTGTTAAGACAAATGATTGATTTACCAAAATCGATTATTTTTAATATGGACTGGGTAAAAGAGGCTGCACGTCAAAATAAGTAAATCAAAACAGACCTTTATAAATTAACATAATATTGATTATACGAACTTAATAGAATGAGAGATTTTT
>NW_017105228.1:18672-19774 GCF_001263275.1 Habropoda laboriosa
GACTAGGATGAGAGTCTAATATCCTAATTAAAGTCGCTGCTGGTCCTGTTGGATATCTTCTTCCTTGCTCCCAGTTTTGCAGTGTGCGAGGGCTAATATGAAGGCGTGCTGCGAATTCATTTTGACTCAAGCCAGTTTTTTCACGTACTTGCTTAATATCAGGTAATTCTAGCTTTATTACACGACTTGCTTTTATTTCCTGACGTTTAATTGCTCCAGCCTCTTTGATAGAAGCAACCAAATCATCAAATAAGTTATTTTCCATGAAATTGTTCCTTAACCAACTGTCGTAGAATATTAGTTTATTTATCTGTTAAATTATCTTTTACAGATTTAGGATAAGCTACTAAAAAAAATATTTAATCATCTTCAGTAACCCAATAATAAATTACTCTTATGCCACCACTTTTCCCTTTATTACTTTGAGAACATCGTATTTTTCTAATGCCTCCACCATTCTTGATCAAAGCCCCTTTATCAGGCTGTAATAAAAGCTCTTCCTGAAATTCACGATATTCTTCATCAGAAATAAGACTTTTTATTTGTTTCGTAAAAATACTAGTCTCAATAAATAGCATGAATATATATACTTCATTGGCGTATAATAATACTAACATTTAGAGCTTTTAAACGATAGTCAATTATAAAAATAAACTTTTAATACAGAGTACTGAACCTTAGCTAATAAGTAATAAATAAATTATTTTTTAGAAAAAAAACTACTAAAAAAGCTTCTTTTTTTGTTCTTTAAATAATTCAATTCTTCTTCCTGAATAGATTCTTTGAAATTAGATTCTACAGCTATATCTTGATTATTTTTTTGCTCAGTAAACGATGTTACCTTATCTTTTGGAGCCTCTAATAAACGTTGCATTGTTTCAATCTGATTTTGATAGAAAGACTCTCTTCCTTTAGCATCATCAAGCTGATTTTTAAGCATGTCAACTTGCTGTCTAAGCAGTAAAACTTCTGCCGATTCTATTTTGTCTATTTTTACATCTTCTTTTACATTTCCTTTTTTAATTGGCTCACCAAATACCCTGATAGCTTCTGATAAATCAATTTTATTATCAGAATTTTTACTTAAAATTCCTCTATTTAT
>NW_017105228.1:19921-20169 GCF_001263275.1 Habropoda laboriosa
TGATCAAGTTGAAATCTTATACAATTTTAAATCCAACTTTTTTAAGATAAGGCAATAATTCTTGAATCTTTTTTGAATCTTTTAACATTTCATCAATACGATTAGCAAAATCTTGATAACTCTCCGCACCAACAGAGTAACTTCCCATTTCTGGTAATTCCGAAAGTTTTTTTGCGAATAACTGACGTTGTTTATCAGTCATTTTAGGAGGAAGATTTGGTTTTTTTGATCCTTTTTTCATTGCCTCA
>NW_017105228.1:20189-21508 GCF_001263275.1 Habropoda laboriosa
TTCTAAAATTAAAAGAAAAGCCTGAAATATTTCTACCCTTTTTATGCTGTTCACACTTAACTTTTATATCAGTATGTAAGTTAATTTGAGAAATAGCTAAGTTAAGAACACGATCCTTAAAATTCCCCATACGAACATATTCATCATCAAGCACACCAATTTTTTTTCTAAAATCGGCCAGTTCAATAATTGGTGTCTGTCCAGAGCTACGCCATGCAATTAATAACTCATATAACCTGACAGCATATGCACTTGTTAATTTACTAATTTGTTGTAATTCATACTTAGTAAATTGCTCTTCTAACCTTGTAATTAAAGGAACAATAGAAGGAGAAAATATCAGTTTTACAGTTGCTTCATCATCAATATATCTAATCTCACTAACCCAACGACTTAAAACATGCTCAACTTTTCCTCTTTTATTTATTTCTTGATAGCTGAACTGTCTTGCAAATAAATCTTTACAAGCATCTTTAAGTGCTTGATAAGCAGTCTGCCTTGCTACATTAAATTGATTAATATAACTCTCAGCATGTACTTCTAGAGGGTCATTAGCAGTAATTCCTTTACCACTTTCTCTGGCTTCAACAATAGCTAATAAAATTAGACGTTGTTCAACTAAATCTAAATTATAGCTTGCATTAATTAGAGCATTGTCTTTAACAATGATATCTTGCATATTATTAATCTACATTATTTTTTATGAATATTAATCTATATAAAATATATTGTAGACTAATGCAAGGTAAACGTAGTCATATTGGTAGGTAAACGTAGTCATATTGGTAGGTAAACGTAGTCATATTGGTAGGTAAACGTAGTCATATTGGTAGGTAAACGTAGTCATATTGGTAGGTAAACGTAGTCATATTGGTAGGTAAACGTAGTCATATTGGTAGGTAAACGTAGTCATATTGGTAGGTAAACGTAGTCATATTGGTAGGTAAACGTAGTCATATTGGTAGGTAAACGTAGTCATATTGGTAGGTAAACGTAGTCATATTGGTAGGTAAACGTAGTCATATTGGTAGGTAAACGTAGTCATATTGGTAGGTAAACGTAGTCATATTGGTAGGTAAACGTAGTCATATTGGTAGGTAAACGTAGTCATATCTATTTTTCATTGCTTAGAACGCAAATGAGCGCGTTTTAACAGATATTAATTCATTGATTTAGTTTTATCTGTTGTTAACAGCTTTGATGAGTTCATTTCTGGATAGACAGACTAGTCTAATTTCCATAAAAAAAATGCCCAACCAAAAGACTGGTTGAGCATACAAAAACTAAAATATCGCTAGAGGGTGAGCCAAATCACTTGA
>NW_017105228.1:21650-21961 GCF_001263275.1 Habropoda laboriosa
ATTTGTTTTAAACTTATTTATCGGACTTTTGATTTATTTTTTAGCCTTATGTTAGTCAAATTTAGATCCTCGATTTTGACGATGATGAGATTTTTAGGCTGAGGACAAGGACACTTTCTATTGATGTATATCATCATACTCCATACCTTACATGGCTGATTCATACTAAGTACTGATAGCAGCTACCTGTAAAGCTATATCTTTATAAACCACAAATTAATTCTATTCTTCATACTTAAATTTACGTTTTTCAATTTCAATTGTTGATAGTTTCTTATTAGATTTTGACCATGTTGTTAAACCATCCAGTA
>NW_017105228.1:22130-22510 GCF_001263275.1 Habropoda laboriosa
CAGCCAATACCGCACCCCCTAACTCATATTTACGCCTATTTTCCTCATTACGCTTTTTTTGAGCTTCTGATGTAGATTTCCCTGTTTTCTTTAAAACATCGCGTCTACGCTCATTTTCAAGCCTTATACGATCATTTAAAACAGCCTTTTGGATCTTCATGTAAGATTCTAATGCTCGATCTAAGCGAAAAAAGTCCTCTCGCTCTTGTTTATTCTTTTCTAATGCTAAAATCTCAACTTCATTTTCAAGCAACTTTTGCTGATTTTTCTCTTTGAGTTTGATTTGTTCCAGTAATCCCTGTCTCTGTTGAAAGAGCAGTTTTTCTCGATCTGCTGATTTCAGAACTTTCATTTCAGCTTCATCAAAATTTTGCTCAGCT
>NW_017105229.1:0-348 GCF_001263275.1 Habropoda laboriosa
GGCAACCGTGTGAGATATTGAAGAAACTTGCACACATTTGAATTCGGTATTAAAAAATGGTAAAATTTCGTTGGTCACACTTAGTTTTAGGAATTATATTTAACGTAGAAATATTTAATTATCTGTATTTTCAACCTCATCGTAGTTCGACAATTGGACGCCGGAGTCCAGAATGCATAGCAGAACCAAACACCATTAGAGTACGAATATCGCCGCAGTATGTTATGTGAATGTCGCGAAGAGCTACTATCGCCTAGCCGACGTTATAGGTGTATATTCCCTTCGTTTAACAGTAACACGGCAACCGTGTGAGATATTGAAGAACCAAGCACACCTTTATATTCGGCA
>NW_017105230.1:0-292 GCF_001263275.1 Habropoda laboriosa
ATATATCACACGGTTGCCGTGATACTGTTAAACGAAGCGAATATACACATATAACATCGCACAAGGTTATAGTAGTTCTTCGCAACATTAACCTATCATAATGCGGCGATATTCGTACTCTAATGGTGTTTGATTCCGATATGCATTCTGGACGTGGCGCCGAATTTTCAAACAACGATGGCGGGGGAAAACACAATTATTTAAATATTTCGACGTTAACAGTAATTCGTAAAGCTAAATGTGACCAACGAAATCTTACGTTTTTGTCATACCGAAAACAAAGATGTGGTTT
>NW_017105231.1:0-312 GCF_001263275.1 Habropoda laboriosa
AAAAACAAATAATTTTACGTATGTATAACCATGAATTCCACTGTACTCTTTCAGAATATCGACAAATAGTAAAGATTCATCCTCCTATTCCATTTTATAATGTACTTTTCTTATGACTAACCAAATGTATTAATGTCCAACAAGCACAGATTTATATATTATTTCGGCTACAGTAATACTTTTCCCAAATCATTGACGAACATCATATCGAGCTTTATCCAAATTACAAACCCAGAAAGATTCAAAGAAGGAATATTAAATTAAATCAGTTGCATAGTGATCACTTCTTCGTAAGTTTTAGACAATTCGTAC
>NW_017105232.1:0-265 GCF_001263275.1 Habropoda laboriosa
AAATATTTCGATTTTAAATATAATTCGTTCAGCTAATTGTATACAACGAAATCTTACAATTTTATGATCCCGAATGTAAAGGTGTGCTTGGTTCTTCTATATCTCACACGGTTCCCGTGTTCCTGTTAAACGAAGCGAATATACACCAATAACGTCTGTAAGGCGATAGTAGTTCTTCGCGTCATTAATATAATATAATGCGGCGATAATCGTACTCTAATGGTGTATGATGCCGCTATGCATTCCAGACGTGACGTCGAATTTT
>NW_017105233.1:0-443 GCF_001263275.1 Habropoda laboriosa
AATGGCGTACGATACTGCTAAGCATTCTGGACATCTGCGCGGAATTTTCGATCTACGATTTGGCAGAAAATACAGATTATTAAATATTTCGACTTTCAATATAATTCCTTCAGCTAAATATATTCAACGAAATCTTACAAATTTTTGATACTGAATATAAAGCTGTGCTTGTTTCTTCAATATCTCACACGGTTCCGGTGTTACTGATAAACGAAGCGTATATTCCCATATAACGTCTCGCTTGGAGATAGTATTTCTTCGCGACTTACACGTAACGTACCGGTGCGGTACTCGTACTCTAAATGGAGTATGATTCTGCTATGCATTCTGGTCATCGGCGTCCAATTCTCTCTCTACGATGGTGGGGGCAAATACAGATAATTAAATATATCGACACTAAAAATAATTCCTTCAGCTATATGTATACAACGAAATATTATCAT
>NW_017105234.1:0-295 GCF_001263275.1 Habropoda laboriosa
ACGTTATATGTGTATATTCGCTTCGTTTAACGGTAACGCGGCAACCGTGTGAGATATTGAAGATCCAAGCACACCTTTATATTCGTTATTAAAAAATTGTAGGATTTCGTTGGTCACACTTAGTTTTAGGAATTATTATTAACGTTGAAATATTTAATAATCCGTATTTGCCCCCACCATCGCCGAGAGAAAATGCGACGCCGATGTCCAGAAAGCACAACAGAAACATACACTATTTAGAGTACGAGTACCGTTCCGGTCCGTTACGTGAAAATCGCCAAGAAATACTATCTCC
>NW_017105235.1:0-398 GCF_001263275.1 Habropoda laboriosa
TGGAGACATTGCTGAAGATGTAGAAAAATTGTCAAAAGCCATCCTTCAAGCGGCAAAACGTAATATCCCTATTAGCAAGGGCTGCACAAATCATACAGTGCCGTGGTGGAATAGTATTGTTAAAGAAGCAATAATAAAGAAAACAATGGCTTTTAATAAATATAAAAAACATCCCTCACCGGACAATTTGATACGGCTAAGGCAATTTAGAGTACAAGCCCGGAAAGCCATAATAACAGCTAAACGAAATAGTTGGCAGCAATCACAAGAAGCACGACGATCTAGGAAGTGTGACGTAAAATCAGAAACATACGTGGAAGATCAGAACACAACCAAATATCAGGACTACAACGGAATGGAAACCTTATCACCGATAGTAGAGAAATAGCAGAATGAGA
>NW_017105236.1:0-445 GCF_001263275.1 Habropoda laboriosa
GAATATAAACAGAAACACTGCTGTTTTCTCGCGACAAACCACGTTTTGCAGTACTGCACACGGCTGGTGTCTCTGTATTTTGCAAGTTTCCCCACGGTAAACGAGTTTTAACGAATATAAATTGAAATCCTGCTGTTTTCTCGCGAGGATCCACGTATTGCATCAGTGCAAACGACTTTTCTCTCTTTATTTTGCATGTTTCTCACAGTAGAACGTGTTTTAACGAATATAAACTGAAATACTGCTGTTTTCTCGCGACAAACCACGTATCGCTGTATTGAAAACATATGTGTTCTCTTTATTATGCTTGTTTCGCCACGTAAAACGAGTTTTCATGAATATAAACTGAAATACTGCTGTTTTCTCGCGACGAACCACGTTTTGCAGTACTGCACACGACTGGTTTCACTGTATTTTGCATGTTTCCCCACGTTTAACGAGTTTT
>NW_017105237.1:0-523 GCF_001263275.1 Habropoda laboriosa
TTCGTTAAAACGCGTTTTTCTTGGCGGAACATGCAATATCAAGAGGAAACAGTCATTTTGCAGAACTGCAAAACGTGGTTTGTAGCGAGAATATAGCGGTATTACAGTTTATATTCGTTAAAACACGTTTAACGTGGCGAAACATGCAAAATAAGGAGAAAACAGTCGTTTGTAGTACTGCAAAACGTCTTTGTAGCGAGAAAACAGCAGTATTACAGTTTATATTCGTTAAAACACGTTTAACGTGGCGAAACATGCAAAATAAGGAGAAAACAGTCGTTTGTAGTACTGCAAAACGTCTTTGTAGCGAGAAAACAGCAGTATTACAGTTTATATTCGTTAAAACACGATTTACGTGGCGAAACATGGAAAATAAAGAGTAAACAGTCGTTCGTATGACTGCAGAACGTGCGCAGTCGCGGGAAAAGAGCAGTATTACAGTTTATATTCGTTAAAACGTGTTTTTCTTGGCGGAACATGCAATATAAAGAGGAAACAGTCATTTTGCAGTACTGCAAAACGT